>NW_025955122.1:0-90565 GCF_022376445.1 Fomitopsis serialis
CAGGCACGATATGGGGAAAGTGGTCCAATGATACACAGCAGGAAATACCTGTCACACACAGGTCAGACTGCTAGCAGCACTGGCAGATTAAAGAAATGGAGACGTACTTTTGGTTCAAAGACCACAAGGTGCTCTCGCAAGGGCAGCTGGATGTCGGGGCTGAGCGTTCGTGCGATGAGCTGAATGATAATATTCCGATACAACACCCTGGTGAACATGAGGTCAGCTCAGAAATCTCAGTGCCACATAACACGAATGTACTCTCCGGTGCGCTGATCAGGGGGAAGGTTGTCAAAATTGACAACAAACATGTTCTCCAGCCGTAGGTCGCGTGCGACGCTCTCATCCATCAGCACAAGTAATAACTGAAAGGTGATGGGTCAGCCGCACATTCCATGCATGCATACTGATTCAACCCGCACTGGCGCTGGCAGCGCCAACGCGGGTGTGCTATACCACATATGTGACCTGTTACCCGCACTCGCGCTGGTGACGCGAATGGGGGTAGAGACAGTACAATAATTGTACGCATTGTTACCCCCATTCGCGTCACCAGCGCGAGTGCGGGTAACAGGTCACATATGTGGTATAGCACACCCGCGTTGGCGCTGCCAGCGCCAGTGCGGGTTGAATCAGTATGCATGCATGGAATGTGCTGACCCGCATCCGTGCTGGCGCACGGATGAGGGTAGAACACTACCACAACACGAGAATTTATGTACGGTTACCCGCACTTGCGCTGCAGCGCGAGTGCGGGTAACCGTTTCAGACATCCGTCCTTTACCCACAATGGCGCGTGTAGCGCGAGTGTGGGTAAGGAAATGTAAGAAGATGGGTGGTCCCCATGCGCAGAGGTCCGCTTTTTTGTGAAAACCTCGCCCTGACCCCACCCTGACCCCGAACATTGGTTGAAAATCCCCTATAATATGTACCACCGATGCCGTGTAACTGGCTACACAGAAAGCAACTGTTTGCACTCTAGGTGGCCACGATCTCCGCGGCTTTGGATGGCATGCTTATTCTCTTAGACTGGAGCTACAATGAGACGGTGTTAGCGACCAGGATGCGAGACTACCTTCGTACAGTCGAGATGAACGAATTTTCGAAGTTCCAGAACCCTCAATGCTCAAAGCTGATGTCATTAACGTATCCGCAAATCAGGTGGGAAGCCTTACATCGCATCCACGTTGACCGTACGGACCCTGAAGCGGTTCACCGACAAAATTACAGCGTGATGCAGAGAAAATACGTCCACGAGGCCCAGACGTCGATGTCCAAGAGGCTGGGCCGGAACGGTTGGACGACTTCTGCGCTCTGGCGGCGGCGCACCTGGCAGTTTTGTGAGCGAGTGCCTCAACTCCAAGCGAGGAACAGAACGGAAAGACTGATTGAAAGCATGCGCAGGACAGTGCACGAGATCGATTGGCCGCAAATTGGCCGTGACGGACGATATTTGCGAGTGGTGCAGATGCTAATAAGCATCTGTACACCAGGTACACCGCCCTTCGGATACGGTTCACCAGTACTTCGAAGATACGTCAAAGTGAGCTTCGACAGATGATCTTGAGATGAACATGATTAGCTCGGCCTCGTGTGTTACGACAAATGAACACACCTGTCGAAAAGAGCTCTTGGTTCGATGTGGTTCGTCATGTCCGTACGGACGGAGACGCACTTGAAGACATAGGCGAACTCGGTGACGGAAAAATTACTGTACTAGCCAATGCGGCCGTTATCGTAGACTGAAGCTGCATCAGGAAAACTACATCTTGCTTCGGCAGCCTTAGACGGCTTTCCGTGGCTTTGCATTTGTCTTAGCTGACTTACCTGTCTTAATGTACTTAGCTCTCAGCAGCCACTACGATGGCCGACGTGCAGCAAAGTGCATTAAGCCACACAAAGCCAGTTAAGCATATGTACAAGGAGATGCCAAAACGAAGTAGTCTAAGACAATCTAAGCGATGTTGGTCCCAACTTAGTATGCTATGGTGTGCGAATGACGATCCACAAAATCACTCTAACTGACTGCTGGCGCGTCCTGGACCCTGATCGTCGAAGCCGTGCACAAGCTCATGACGACGCCGGCACACTGCAACCACTTGCACTCGCCGGACGCGATGAATTGGTCGATGATGCACTGCGCGTTGTTCGCGATCGCCGAACTGCGCGTCCCAGATGGTCAGCGCGTCGGGCGAGACGAGCAAGTAGCCCGTCTCGAAACCGAGCGTGCCGATGCCGAACTCAGAGAGCGACGAGGTGCAGACGACAAAGCGTGCCTTGCCAGAGCCCAGCGCGTTCAGGGGGACGTACTGCTGCTCGTTGTCCTGGTCGTGAATGACGGTGTGGCGCTGCGCGAAGGTACCGCGCTCAACGTCTTGGCCGGACACACGTACGTGGACCTTCTCGAGGGCGAGAGCGCCGAAGGCAAGTGCCTCAGTGGTTGCCTAGTCGACGTTCTGCCCTCCTCCACGGTCTTCCGTCGGGTGTTCAGGATACGCGCGAGGTTGCGGTGAGGCTTGAATCCTTCAGGGTAGGTGGAGATGGCCTTCCCGATGCGCTTCAAGGTCTCATCCGTCGAACCAGTGGTGCGCATGGGGAGCATCTCTGCCAGTTCCTTGGGGATGGGAAGCACGGCTAGGACGAGGAGAGCCACTCCTTGCTCGTCGGAACGTGGTCCTTCGCGCCGCTCGCCACCTTCTCCATCACGCCCCGGCTCGCTCGTTCGACGCCCTACCCATCCGATTTTGCCAGTGCTATTGACGCGCCCATCATGATCTTCTACGCCGGCGGTGGGGGCGTCGGGGCGGTCGGCTTCGTCTGCAGGCTCGTGGCCGGCTGGCGCGCAAGAGAGGGGGCAAGTGGGGCAGGAAAGCGGAGGGACGAGCAGGCGGGAAGGCAAGGATACGAGCAGGCAGGAAGGCAGGAATACGAGCAGGCAGGAAGGCGGGGAGACGAGCGGGGAGGCGTGAGGGCGAACCGGGCTGGTGAACGGGCTAGTGAAGGCTGGTGAGAAGGCGAGCGGACGAGAAGATGGGCGGGCGTTGCACTCACCTGTACTGACCCTGCCGGGGCCCGCCTGCCCCAGGTCCGTGTTACCCTCGCTTCCCCGTCATGTTTGCATGTGCTTTGACGCTACCGCATAGTGTTAAGGATGCAGGACGAGGAAGGTTGACAGAAGTGGAGGAGTCGACGTTGACGTGGAGGTTGCAACTCGCGGCAAGTGCTAAGCGCCTCGGGCACGAGGCATCACGTGTACTTGCTGTTGCGAGTCGCTAAGTTGCTCGACGCTCTCAAGTTCAACTTTTACGGTGACCGCTACCGCTCTCCCTTCGTGTCCACCTTCAGCCCAAGTTTGAAGTAGGATCCGCCCATCTGTCTACACCGTCCCTGGCAGTACCCGTACCCGTGACCCGAGCGGGCTCAGGTTACCTGTGCTCTGCACTGAGGCTCTCTCGCACGCCCGTCCTCTCGCGCATGTCCATCCTCTCGCGCATGCCCACCCTCTCGCGCACGCCCATCCTCTCGCGCACGCTCATCTTGCATCCGCTCTCCCGTCTATAACATCACTCTGGTCGGCGCCTCTCTCGCCCAGGTATGCCTCGGCTATAATGTGATGACGCGGCTCACACTCGACGGAAGGATCCCACTGTCGCGCTGTCGCACAAGATAGCAAGTTGCCCTTCCTCGTCATGGACATACTGTTCGGGACCTACCAAGTCTGCGCAGACGACGCGGTTCGTTAACGTAACTTGACTCATGCACGAGGGCGGCGTCGAGGTGGGGAGAGGCATATATTCCTGGGCTTGACTAAATAATACTCTCTGGACAGAACGGCACCCAGCACGAACTACCCCGCTAGAAGGCATCGCACCCGGGCTCTCCTTCGATCTCTGCTCCACGGCCGCCTATGTCGGTAATACTGCGTGTTCGGGATCATGCACGGATCAGTAACAACCTCGATGGTCCGACGTGCGTCTGGGGTTCTCACGGGCTGTCATCGACTCGAACGACAACGGCACTTATACCATCCCACAGCCCGAAGACGACGCCGACAGCTCACGGACGGACAGTCTCGACCGCCCCCTTGATGTTTTCCGGTGTGAGCCTGCCGGCGAGTATAATTGCCATCCGTGCCCTTCACCCCCAGCACCTCGCCCACTCGACCACCTCCCGCGCAACCTCCAAGTCCAGCTTCGTGCCTCTCCTGCCGCTCAGCCCGTCGCCGCCGGGACGCACCGCATCCAAGAGAACAAACTGGTTCAGCCCGGGGCGCGTGACCTCCGCGACCGCGTCCACGCTGCGCTCGCTGACGTGCACGACGCAGATGACGGGCACGGGCAGGAAGCGCGCCCACTCCGCCGGCTCGCGTCCGTGCAGCTGCACCATGTCGAGGTGCGCGACCTCCACCGCACGCACGATCGTCTCCAGCGGTGCATCCTGGAACACGCAGTGGGCAGCTCAGCGAGTCCTGCGGCGCCACCGCCTCCCGCGCCGCCGTTGCGTGCGCCACGAACTGTAGAGACTAGACAAACGGTCAGACGCTCAGTCGTGGTGTGACTTCGACTAATATTGATCTACCTAGACAAACGGTCAGACGCTGCTAGGTAGTCAGCTACAGAATGTATCGTATAGTGTGTGTGCTAGGGCTTACCTCAGTCGTGGTGTGACTTCGACTGAGGAAAGAGGGAGAGAGACGGAAACGGACGAACCACCCCCGGCGGTATGTCACGTGCACGGTGGCGGAGATCGAGATCGCGGCGCGACCTCAACACTCCTCCTCGGCGCGAATGGCGAGAGAGACGACGGGGGGTACGTGATGTACGTAAGGTGGGTATTAGAAGGTGTCGCATGTATCGTAGATATCGCAGGAAGGAATGGTATGAGTCCGTGGGGGATCGCGATGTAGTAAAGAAGAGACCGTGAAAAGAGATGGGTCGAATCGTAAGAATATGGCGAGCGGGTAACGCGAAAATATGCCTGACGAGACGAAAAAGAAGAACAGGAATAAAGAAACAAACAGAAGATCAACTCCTCCTCTCGAGGAACTCCTCCTCACCGGGAAAACTCCTCCTCGCATGGAGGCCTGAGGCCCATAAGACCACGCAAGAGCTGGAACGGCTTCCGCTCGAGCGGCTTTGTGAAGGCATCAGCAACATTTAGATGGGATGGGACATGCTGAATAACGATCCGCTTGTCCGTGACTACCTCGCGGAGATAGTGCCACTTGATATCAATGTGTTTGACGCGAGAGTGAAACGTAGAGTCGGCAGAGAGGGTGATCGCGCTGGTGCTGTCGACTCGCATGAGGGAGGCGGAAGGCTGGGAGAAGCCAAGGCCGTCGAGCAGGAAGCGGAGCCACACGCCTTCCTTCGCCGACTCGGCAGCCGCAATGTACTCGGCCTCGGTGGTAGATGTGGAGACGGTGGGTTGCTTGCGCGCTGACCAAGAAATGATGCCCGAGCCCAGATTCCAGCAGTAGCCCCCAGTGGAACGCCTAGTGTCGATACAGCTAGCGTGGCTGGCATCAGCATACCCGTTCAGATTCGCAACGTCGGCGCCACCGAGGTGTAGGCGGAAGTGTCGGGTGCCCTTGAGATAACGTACGACGCGCTTCGCGGCCTCCCAGTGAATTTCGGCATAACAATCGAGGAACTGGCTGAGGTGCTGAATGGCGAGGGCGATGTCGGGGCGAGTCCCAATGGCTAAGTACATTAGACACCCGATGAGAGAGCGGTATGGCAGCCGAGCGGCACGTTCTTTCGCAGCAGGCGTCTTCGGGGAGTGCTGAGCGCGGGAGAGGCGGAGACCGGCTTCCATGGGCGTAGAGACCGGCGCACAGTCGGGACCGTCCAGACGGAACTGCTTGACGATCTTGTCGATCAGTGCAGTCTGCGAGACAGCCACAGACCGGCGAGCACGGTCACGGTCAATCTGAATGCCGACGCAGAAGCGCGCCTCACCCAAGTCGGCGATCTTCCAAACACGACGGAGGTCGTCCTTGAACTCCTCCTTAGCGGCAGCAGAGCTAGCCGTCAACAGGAAGTCGTCGACATGAACACCTGTGAGAACGGTGCCCTTCGCCGACTTGCGATAGTAGACACAATACTCGCAGGGCAAACGTGTGAAGCCGATGCTCAGCAGATGTGAGTTCATCGTATCGTTCCACGTACGACTGCCCTGCTTCGTCCCATAGATGCCACGCACCAGTTCCCATACCCAATCCTCTTTGCCAGGCTCCTCGAAACCGGGTGGTTGCTCCATGTAGCAATACTCGTCCTCGGGGAGAATCCCATAGAGGAACGCAGTCTTCACATCGAGCTGCTCAACTTCCCAATCGAGAGACGCAGCGAGGTGGAGGAGAGCGCGGAAGGACTCCATGCGCATGGTAGGTGAGGAGGTACGGTTGTAATCCTGCCCGTAGACCTGCTGAAAACCCTTCGCGACCCAACGGGCCTTGAAGCGCACAGGGTCGCCGTTTTCATTCCGCTTCAGACGGAACACCGGCTTGCCCTTCATGATACGACGTCCAGCCGGCACCGTAGAGCGAGGGATGAGACGGTATACTCCCAGCTCCTTGATGGACTGGAGCTCATCTCGCAGCGCGCCACGCCATTCTGTACGGAACGGTGACGCGTCAGCCTCAGCCAGAGTAGCCGGGTCCCCTGGGTATTCAACATTGAGTGGCAGAACATCGTCCCCGGCCAACGCAGCGAGCACGGACTCAAGGTCCGGTGCAACGCCGGCGGCGGGCGGGTCGCCAATAGCAAAGTCGGGAGGAACCGCAGGTGCGACAGGAGGCAGCGCCGGAGGAGCAGCGACCACAGAGGCGGGAGGGACAGGCGCTGGTATGCCAGAAGAGGAGGAACGACGTGGACCGGCCTCGCGCATACGGTCCAGGGTGCGATCCAGGCGCGAGACGAAAGGCACGCCCGCGGCAGCAGCTCGCTTCTGAGAGGGCATGGGCAAGCGCGAGGAACGGCGGATGGGCAGTGAAGCGGGTGGGACGACAGCGACTGGAGGCTCAGGGTCCGGGACAGGCAGGTCGAGAGGAGCGGGCGGCACGGGCGGAGGAACATCGACAGAAGACGGGGGGATAATAACATCGTCATCGTCCACCACAACGTCGTGTGCAGGGGGAGCCGAGACGGGAGGCGGGCCGACGATAATTGGAGTCGGTGCGACCGAGGTGGGCGAGGATGTCGAGGTTTCATGCGACTCAATGAACGAGACGTGGAACGACTCGACGACCTTGTGGGTCCCCCTGTGGTACAGCCGGTAGGTCTTTGAATGCTGGCCATACCCAATCAGTACGCACTCGACAGACCGTTCGTAGATCTTCGGGTTATGCCTATTCTGAATGAGCACGAAGGCACGGCAACCAATCTCGCGCAAGTGCGAGAGGTCCGGCTTCTTACCGTGCCACATTTCATATGGCGTGACGCCCGGAGCGAGAGAACGAGACGGCGTGCGAACAGACAAGTAGTTCGCAGTGACTAGAAACTCGTCCCAGCGATTTGGCGGGGCATTCGCAGCAAGACGCATGGCGCGCGCGCGATCCATCAGTGTGCGGTGAAACCGCTCGATGCGACCGTTCTGCGCGGACGTATGCGGCGCCGTCGTGCGCCATTGTGAGCCACGACCTTCGATCCAAGTTTTGAAGTCGTTGGACAGGAGCTCGCCGTTGTCCACTTGCACTATGCCGAGACGCTCGCCTGTCTCCACTTCCCGAGCGAGAACCCAAGCCTTGAAACGTTCAAGGATGACTTTTGAGGGCACGGGAATGGCCCAAGTATGTGACGTGAAATCATCGAGGATGTTCATAGAATACAGGTTGCCTAACGCTGAACGCACATCCTGCTGCCCCTGCACGTCCACAAACACCGTACCAAGAATCCGCTTCGCCTTATCTCCCACCCGCACCTTAGGAACTGCACTTCTCGTCTGCTTGCCGAGGATGCAATGTTCACATTTGGCAGGTGGGGAGAGAATGATGGGCATACCTGAAACGGATCCGAGGCGGGCCATGTCGTGGATCGTACGATGGTTGACGTGACCGAGACGACGATGCCAGACGTCGAGCGTTGGCACACGACCCGAATAGAGGGCGTGCTCGGTGGAAGGAGGGGCGCCATCGAGAGAGTAGAGGCGCTTGGAAGTCAGCGTGCCGCTAGCGAGAACAGCCCCACCCGGCTTGAGGATGCGGACCCCAGTGTCCGTGAAGAGCACGGAGTAACGAGAGGTCGAGGCGCAAAGAGCCGAGATACTCACGAGGCGAACAGTGGCCTGGGGTACATACAAGACGTTCTCGAGGATGATCGAAGCGCCGCGACCGATGTGCAGGCGCACCTTGCCCAGACCGCAGGCGTATATGACCGAGCCGCTGACCCCCGGATGCCGCGAGGCGAGATGGGGCGAAGCTCGTGGAAGTCGGCCTTGCGAGGAGACAGATGCGTAGAAGCGCCAGAGTCGAACACGAAGGGCTCAGTCCCCTCGGTCGAGATACGACGAGTCGCAGTGGGCACAGGCGCCACCGAAAAAGCGGCGGGGTCGTCAGGAGCACGGCAGTGGTTAGACCAGTTGAGTGAGACCAACTCTTCGTCCTCAACGGACACCAAGGTCTCATACTCGAAGAGATCCGCCGGGACAGCCACAGTGGCGAGCCAGTCTGGGGACGCGTCAGTAGCGAGGCCGGCGAAGTCGGTCTCGGAGGTAGCGTCATTCGAAGAACTGGACTCGGTGGCCGAAGGCGGGGCTGTGCTCAAGAGATATGCATGGCCGGTCTTGCCGTCCACGATGTACGCGCGACCCTGCTTGTCGCGGTCGGTAGAGGAGGACACGGCAGGTTTGCCAGAACTCTTGCCTTTCTTTTTGTTCGCGAGTACTTCCTCACGACGACCCTCCATGCCGCCACCAGGGGCCCAGCACTCGGGGGCAGTGTGCCCACTCGGGCGCGGGCATTTGGCGTTGGTGCACAACTTCTGCGACGACGTCGACTTGCCTGGTTTCGCGAAAGCGGCGAGAGCGGTTGCGGACGAAGATGCCTTGTTGTCGGACATGATTCGCTGTTCAAGATCGAGGCGCGCGGCGATGTCGACGGAGGTGTACGGAACGCCCGAGGTAGCGGATGTCGTGAGCGACGTGCCGACCTGCGACTGAAGATGCTGGAGGTATCCGTTCATCGAGTTCAGCATCCCGATGGTCATGAAGACCTCTAAGTTGGGAATGCCGATGTGGAAGATGCGTTCGGCCAACTCTTGGAGCCGCGTGGTCGTCTCCGAGAAGTGTTCCTCGGCGCTGTAACGGCAGGCGAAGAAATCCTGAAGAAGACGAACCTGGGCATATGCGCCGGGCTGCTTCTCGTGACGAGCGCACAGGGAAATCCATAGGGCGCGAGCGTCGGTGAACCCGGCGATGAAGCGTTGTTCCTCCTTCGCTGCCTTCGAGCTGAGAAAAGCGATGATGACCTGCTCGTTCCGTCTGAACTTCGTGACCGAGCCGGGGTCGTCCTCGACGGAGGGAGCGGTCTCCTCGCCAGACAGGTAGGCCCACGCGAAGCACATCTTGAGTGAGTTCTCGACGTACGTCTTCCATTCGAACCAGTTATCTTTCTTGCGGTCGAGTATGAAACCGCCGTTGAAAAGCGACGATGGTAGGTGGATGAGCTCGACCTTTTCCTTGGCGGCAGCCTTGAGATCCATTTTGGGCGCCGGAGATAGCAGATCTGTGCGCGTTTTCGGCGTTTTGGGTACCGAAACTTTGGGACTCGAGGTCGGGGTGATGGTCATTGGTCGATAAGGTGACTATATGCGGGGTCAGCACACGTTTGTGGGTGCTTCAAAGTCGTTCCTGGGTCTGAAAGGCCGAAGTGAGGTCTCAGGTAAGCGGGCGGGTTCAGAAACACCGCCCGGGGCTCATAACCTGTAGAGACTAGACAAACGGTCAGACGCTCAGTCGTGGTGTGACTTCGACTAATATTGATCTACCTAGACAAACGGTCAGACGCTGCTAGGTAGTCAGCTACAGAATGTATCGTATAGTGTGTGTGCTAGGGCTTACCTCAGTCGTGGTGTGACTTCGACTGAGGAAAGAGGGAGAGAGACGGAAACGGACGAACCACCCCCGGCGGTATGTCACGTGCACGGTGGCGGAGATCGAGATCGCGGCGCGACCTCAACACGAACCACGACACCCACGCCATCTCTGTGCCCGCGCCCGCGTGTGCCTGCGCCTGTGCGAGCCGGCCCGCGAGGTAGCTGTTCCGCGGCGACGGTGTCGCCGGGGGGAGAGCGGCGGGGAGGAAGAGCGGACCGGGCCCGCGACGCGTGCACCGCGACGCTGATCGCCTGCGCCTGCGCGAGCAAGACGGCGCGCTTGCTCGTCGGGACGAACATCGGCCCGAGCATGTCCGCGCCTGCTTGCACCTGCTCACCCGTTCTCACGGAGGGCACACGCATCCAGCGACTGCACAGCTGCGCTACCTCCACATCATTGCAGAAACCAGCACTGTCCTCGCAGTCCCAGGCTCCTGCACCGGAGAAGCGGGTCGGACACTGGTGAGACGTTCAAACCTAGCAGAAGGAAGGGCAGCTCGGGCTGATTCCTTTAAAAGTTGTATAGGGTTCGAGGACTGGTCCTGGGTGGACCATCTGCCGATGCCTCGCGTCTCGAGTGGGTGAGTGACCAGGCTTCCTATCTTGCCCTCGGACCGGACATGCTCACTGAGACGGTAGGTTTCAGATGTGACCGCGCGTCGTGCGCATCCGAACACCCGGTCATTTGCGGGGGGCGAGAGTTGGGAATGTGAGGGGCAGGGGTCCGGTATGTGAGCTTTGTCTCCCGGTTCGTATGCTCGCTGATACATGTATGTATCATCTCGTCGGATGTCAGCTGCTGCCGCGCATAGCGCGATATCTAGACCAGTAGTCAACCAGGGCCAACTGTCCATGATCTCCCTAAGGTATGCCTCACGTCCATTGGTACACTTCCAAGTTCCCACGAGCATAGATCCTGGCCATGAATGTCTGCGACCCTGACCCACTTGCCCGCCGACCCACCTACCCACGTACTCACTGTCCCAGAGAAACAACTACTGCAGGACGTATGCGCATGCGACTCTGTTACACCCACACACCTGCACAGCCTCTTGCCCACGGCTCCTCTTGCATGCGCCCTCTTGCCCTCGCTCTTGTCTACTCGTTCAGCTGGCCACCCACCCACTCATGCGGTCGCCCATGCGATCCTCCACGTGTACATATGCAGCTGTTTAGTCGGACTTATATACCTCTTAAGTGTACTTAGACGTGGCTTAATAGATTGCTTGGGCGTGCTTCATGAAGCAGACCGGCTTATTTTAAGCAATTGGACCTTCTTCAATAAGCCGCCTCGGCTTAGTGGCTTGATTGACTTAATGGCTTGATTAAGCCCATTAAGCCGCCATTAAGCCACATGTAGTTTTCCTGATGTGCTGAGAAACCGAAGATGAGTCTTCGACTTGTTATGTATGTTCCTTGATGGTTGCTTGGTGATCGTCAATGCTCTGTATACATTATGACCCAGGAACCGATCATCTATATATCAGACGTCCGTGAGTCGCGAGTGCGAGGATTACTGGGATTCCCAAGGACACGAGTGTGTCATACAGTTACCAGGAAAGCAGCGAGCTCAGGTCGCAGACTGATCATGACAGGGACAGTGCAGAGCCCTGGATGAGCGTGGTGCATAGCCTGACGGTCGGACAGTTTCAGAGGAGAATGGAGGTAACTTGCGACTCGGACTCGGAGGAGAGAATGGAGAAGGCAGTGGCACAGCGCACGAAGAATTTCGATCGACAGCATACTGTAATAAACGCAGATTTGTGATTTGTGGTGGATAGCCTTGTGTGTGTGGAAAGGGTTCGGACGCGGCCGGTTCGACCGACGCGGGCGTCTGAGAGTGGAACCCGCTCCTCGTCCCGCACCATGTCCTCGATCGCAGACCACCACCGAACCCCCACCAAGCACGACCCAGCACACCCCGCAGAGCCCACCATGTCCAGCAGTCTCTCCCCCACCGACCTCCGCCACATCACCTCCAGCTCAAACCTCGCCAGCCCCCGCGAGCGCAGGCTCTCCAACCGCAACTCCCAGCATCTGCGCACCCACCGCGTCGGCTCCCGCTCGCCCTCGTCCATCCCGTCCTCGCCCACATCCGTGTAGGTGACTTGCCACTGAGTCTCTGTGTGCGCTGATCTGTTTGCAGCCACTCGTCATCCTCGGCCATCTTCGAGCGCGACATCGAGCCCATCACGCCCGCCGCGGCCGTCTCGCCCAACGCCGACCCCCACCGCATCGCGCGCGGCAAGTACACCGAGCAGCTCGAGCAGTCCGTCCCGTCCGTGCTCGACAGCGCAGCCACCGTCCTCGCTGCGTCCGATGTCCAGGACGACGACTTTGATGCCGTCTCCATCATCACCCCCGCCCCGCCCGACAGTGGCTACCGCTCCGGCTTCGCAAGTCCTTCCAGTCGTATGAGCAGCCGCAGCCCGAGCCCGACAGGCGTCAGCCCCGGCCGCCGCACGAGCCTGCTCTTCAGCACGAGCCCGACGAGCCCGCTGCAGTTCATCCACACGCAGGCGCAGAGCCCCGTCCCGATCGCGCCCCTGCCGACCGTGCCCGCGACGCCGACGTCCGCGTACTACTCCGCGGCAGCGTCCGCCGTGCCGTCCGAGGTGAACTCGGAGGCGTCCTCGCCGACGACCGCGACGCACCACGAGCACCCGCTGCACTCTTTGCCAACCTCGCAGCCGACGACGATCACGATCCCCGCACCCTTCATCCCGCACCCGCCCTCGCCCAAGGCGGCCGCCAAACGCCTCTCCTTCCTCTCCTACACGGACCTCCTCTCCTCCGCCCCGTCCTCGACCCTGCCCCTCTCGTCCGTGCTCACGAACGAGCCCCCGCACCTCCCCAGCGTCATCGGGCTCCCGCAGGCGCTGTACGCGGCGAGCTCGAGCGCAGGCAGTGTGCGCGCAGCGAGCGTCATGGAGCGCGATACGGCGAGCCAGGTGGTGGACGACGTGGGCGGCGAGTGGGAGCGGGAGGGGCTGGGGAGGGGGCTCGAGGAGCGCCTGGAAGCACTGAACTCGGGCGCGACTGGAGGCCCGCCTGCTGTCGTGCAGGTCTCGGGGCGGGCGTAGCGCCGCTCACGACATCACCCATGCTCTCACCCTCCCTCTTGGTCGCTCTCGCTGGATAACACAACGCGGTCTGACGTGCGGACAGACGCTCCTTTCTCCTTTCATGCTGGAACCCTATTCTATGCGCTCCTCCTTAATCCCCCCTATGCGGTCTTGGGCTCGTCTCCTCCTTCGGCTCCTCCGTTCGGTCTCGTCCCGCTTCGATGCAACTTCGATGTACTCTATATATCTCGGCGAAGGGTCCATAGTTCGCGTCGTCCCGCCTCCCGTCCCGTTCGTCTTCCCCATCTCGTCCCACGACCCCTACGCCCTCGCACCTTCGCCTCCCCCTCACTAATCCCGGCCCGGCGCACGGATGACGACTCTCGCTCCGGCTCGACGTGACGTGCGTATTTAACTCGGCCCCCCATCCCGTCCGATCCCAGAACGAGCGAATCAGAATCAGAATAGGAAGTTTACTCTGCTGCTACCACTTACCGGTATACCCTCGATAGCCTGTGTGCGTGTAATCGTCATTGACATTAGTTGCGAACCGAACGCTGGTGTGCCGGGCGTCGTGTCCTAACTTCGGCGGACCTCTGCAGCTCTGCTCTGCGCATCTGCACTCGAGGCCTGAGCTCGGGAGGTGCTGCTGGTGGCTGCGTGCGGTCTGGTTTGCTCGGGATGGTGTGAGCAGTTGTACAGGGCGGGGGCGGGAGTCCGTACATTCAGAAACTCACAAACAGGTAGGATGATCCCGCAGAGATACCATGAGTCCCTGACGTTTCCGTGCTCTGATTCGGAAGGGTCGACCGCGAGTCTGCCGGCGCGTAAGGTGAGTGCTGCGGTGCTTACTGGAGACTTCGTGATGCTGACGATCCGTCCGCGATCTGGGTGTACATAGGCTGCATATGCATGCTCTGCCGTGTCGTGTCTCCTCGTTGGACGATCCCTTTTCTTCCTTTCCGTCCCGTTTCACATGGCCCGCCGTGACCTCCGAGGACAGCGCTCGCTCGCCATGAGATCAGCCACTCGTACATCACCGTCTCGCCGACTTGCGGTGCGCACGCGACGCACTGTTCCAGTGTGATCCTGTGGCTTGCGACGCGTCCTCGGCGGCAGGTCTTACGAGGATGATGATGCACCGGCCAGCCTCGAGAGCATACTCACAGTGCCCGATGGAGACCCGCAGACATGACCTCTCGCACCGGAAGAGGCTTGCACGGCCTCCGTGAGACGCGGTGTGTGCGCGAGCTGCGTGTACCTCAGATGTAGGTGAGCGTCGCCATTACGCAGGGTTCGTTGCCTGTTGCTGCGTCCAGGTTCAGCTGGGTAACCGGGATTTGGTCCACGGCTGAGTATCAGCCATGTTCGATGCGGCCGGACCCAAGCTGGCGTTGATCATAACATCCGGGTGTCGGCGGTCGAGGTCGACTGAGGCGGAAGACTCGTCGACGCTCACCTGACTCACAGGTCTCTTCCCATCACACGGGAGCGCGAACATCCCTCGTTGCGCAGCAGCCAACCTGGGAGGTGCGAATCCGCGTTCCCTCTCCGGTGCTGCTGCGCGCTGACTCGTTTGTCGCTATAGTTTGGCGACTCGGCCCCTCGTGCGCATCCAGGCGGACGTGAAAGACGGCGGGGAGAGATGCTGGTGGTGGTTGCCTGCGGTTCGCTCGACGATCCGTGTTGTGCGGGAACGTGAGGGGCGCGATGCTGTACTGGTAGGACACCGGTCGGGCATGTGGGACGTTGTGCGAGTTGTCTGCGAGCATGTGTCACGGTGCTCGCTGGAACGTACGGCTTCGTGACGCGGACGGTTTGGTCTCGATCCGAAACAGGTTGCACGTTTGCGTCGTCCCCGCGTCGAGCAATCGCTGTACAGTCGTGCGAACCGCAGTTACGCGGGTGCGTACGCCCCGCTGCGCAGAAGTCTAGGAGGACAGGAACGGTGCGCATATAGACGGGAGTGTGGTAGCTGGAGCAGGGCGGGACGATGGCCCTGTCTCCGTGACTGCTGGTTGCGCTCGCGCTGGGTACTGAAGGGGCTTGCGGGGCGAGACGGGAGGCAGGCTGGACAGGGCGTGTCCCGCTCGTCTGGGATGGGTAGATCCGTTGTGGGTTTGGAGACGATGACGACCGTGGGACGCGTCGACACCGTCTGCGGGTGAGTCGGATGTCGAGCACGTCGGACTGGCGCACAGCAGAACCAGTCCGCATATCGAGACTCGGGCACCTGCGTACGCTCCGGGTGGCCATCTCAGATGCTGCAGCTCCCTCTCATGTACTTGCAGCGTGCGGACGACTCGACGGCGTGCGTCACCATGCTTACATCACCTCCTGTGCCCTTGCTTTCCCTCTTGTACATACCTCCCTCGCTCTCCAACGGCCTACTGACACCCGTCGTCTCGAAGAGCGTGCTCCCTCCACCCCCGACTCCGCCATCCGCGAGCGACGCGAGGCCCGAGCGCGCAACCCAAGACGAGCACAGCGCGTCGAGCCCCCGCAGACTGAGCTGAGCAACGTCGTACTGCGTTGGTCGGCATGACTACCCTCTGCCCTCACCGTCTGTCGCGACCGCCCTACGTCCGACATCGACTCCGCAACCGCCTGCACTAGAGGGTCACGCATTGGGCCTTGCCCTCCGCCGCACGCGCATCCCTCCGACACTGGACCATTCCAATGTATGCGCCGTCTGTCCCTGCCCCGGAGCACTTCGCTGCGAGCGTAGCAACGTGTGCGTGTGTGCCAGAAACCACAGCATCAGCGACACACTCGTGCTGATCCCTCTCCTCCGCCAATCTCAAGCACCCGCGGGCGACGCTGAGGCCTGAGGGCTCGCGCGTCCCACTCAAGGCATGTCGTGATCCGCGTGAGCCGCGTCGAGCCCCGCAGAGTGCGCCGAGCGACTCCTCTTATTCTAGTGCTCTACAACCTCGTCTGTTGCGACAGCCCTCTCGACGAGTGCGCATATATGCGCCAGTGGCGGGAGCCCAGTGCCAGGACCGTGCTTCACGGTGTCGTCGTGGTGTTGCCCCGCGACTTGGAGCTTTACCATATGTCGGCCAGGACTCGAAGGCACGCGTGAGCGACCGTCCTCCCACTGCGCTTGTCCCGCATGGCTGCACTGTGGTGGTGCAGACGACGACGCTCGTCCGAACCCGTCTACACATGCGTGTAACCGCGTCGCTGCGCGTCCTCTCCAGACTCCTCCGCTCGTTGCTCCGGGTCCGTCTGTATGCGCGTCCACTTGGATGGAACCGCTGATCCATATATTCAACTCGGGTGTGGCTGCCTACGAACACTGCCGTCACCGCGTCTACCAGTCCTGTGCCCCGCCCGCGGTGCGTCTTCAATTGCCCCGCTCGTCTCGAGCTCATAGCATGTCATTTGATACTTTACAGGTGTCTTGGACTTCGTCTATCCCCTCCAGGCTCCGTCCTTTACCGTCAGCTCATCAGCTTTTGCGATCGCCGCCGACCGAGGTCCCTAGTCGCGTGCGGATCCTCACGGATGTCCGTCTCGGACCCTGAGGGCGAGACCTTTCCCACATGAGGCGATGGTGTATGCACAAGTCTCTTCCGACCCGACAGAGCATCGGCGTTGTAGGCGGCGCAGGAGTATGAAGAACGTTCACGGATACCGACTCGGAATGATCCCCGCCTGCATCCCTCCCGTGGCTCTTCTTGCCTCCTACCATCGGCCACGCAGCTGCAGAGCACGTCGCAGCCAGCAAGAGACACGGAGGTGCGACGCTAGTGCGAGCGCGCGCCGTCGGGACGCCGCGTATCGTGTGCGTTTATAATCTTGCCTGGTGCGTCTTGGCTCCTCACTGACATGGCGTACAATCTAGAGTCCGAGTCAACTTGGATGGCGACAAAGAGCCTTACCACGACGTTCCAGCCGTACCTCGACGCGTCCCCCGTCCGACACCTTCCAGGATATGTAGTAGCACCCCGAGCCCATTCATCCTCGATAGAACCCGTCTCCCGCACGCCGGGGATGCTTCGCGTGCCTTGATTCCGCAGCAGCACTGCGATATGCGAGTCGTCCCCACGGCCGTTGGTGCAGATGCGCGAAGACGTGTCTATCCGCCGTCCAGTGCCGATGGAGGGAGGCAACCTGAAGTTGGGAGAGATAGGGAAGGTCGCCGCCGCGGCCCATAGTCTCGATCGTATGACCCCGCTCGATCAATCGCGATCCCCTCCGATTGACCGGGGATGCGGAATATACAATGAATGGCCCCGCAGAGTCCAGACGAAGCTCCAAAGCCTCGACGACGCACCTTTCCACCCTTTCTGGTCGTACATAACCTCATCCCCGGCTCTCAACCACTTCTGGTCATAACCTCATCCTCGGTGGCTGCGCAACAAAGTCTCTGTAACACGCAGCCGTGGCCACTCCACAACAGTGCCTGCCGCTCGCGTTTGATAAGTCGATACACCCGCCGAGAGGCAGCCGTCCGACGATACGCCGTCTTGCCCAAGGGGTTGCGTGGGTGACGACATGATAGCTGCGATACGACGCAACGGACCCAGAAGTCCTGTATTTGCGGCACCCGGTGAGTTGCCATGCTTGTACGAACAGTCGTCTTGGAGCAATTCTGACGCAACGTTCAGAGTCTTCCAGTCAAGCTGGTTCCGGTCGACGGTCGTCGAACAAGTCCAAGCTGTGGTTGAGTTGTGGCTGAAGACTTCGCGAAAGCGTGGATGGAGATCGACAGGCGGATCTGGCTAAGCGCGGGATAGCGGGCCCGCGGCATCAACGCGGCAAAGAGCAGGACCTCCTCCACATGGACGGAGGCACACGAGCCTCTCCATTTCCTCTCTCTCTCTGTGGCCTCGACATGCCAATCTTGCAGATAGGGTCCATGATCAACCTTATGAGTTTGAGCTCCATGCCGTGAGTACGGATCCCTGCACCTGCCGTCGTTCCTACGCTAACTCTCCCGGCCAGATACAGCGCAACTCTCGCCGCGGAAGGCTTGCGCTCCGTTGGCCACGGCTCTTGATATGCTAACTTGGGAGCCGCGCTGGCGCGCCATGGCCACGGTGATGAGTCTCTTATCGCTTACGGTGCTTCTGCCGCCCTATAAGACCGGTCATGCGTGCACTCCGTCCCTAGCTTGCCACCGAGCGCTCGCCTCTTGCTTGCCTCAGCTCCACCATGGCCTACAACGGGCACACAGGCGTCGACGGCCTCGTCGACGCGGAGAAGGTCTCCGTCATGGAGCAGATCCACAAGCAGGACTCGTACGACGAGAAGAAGGGCTTCAGCGAGGACGTCGTCGACGTCCCGAGCGTCGACTACGACGGCGACGACGCCCAGCTGCTCGACCTCGGCACGGACGACCCCTTCCCCGCCGATCCGAACGCGCAGGTCGAGCAGCAGTTCACGTTCCGCGCGGTGTTCGTCGGGTGCATGTTGGGCGCCGTCATCTCGGCGAGCAAGTACGTGGGGGCCTTCCTGGTTGGTGAGCGTGGACTGACCTAACGTGTTTCTAGTGTGTATCTGGGCCTCAAGACGGGGTGGACGTTCGGCGCGTCCATGTTCGGGTCCATCTTTGGCTTCGCCATCCTCAAGCCGCTCTCCAAGGCGCTCCCGGAACGGTTTGGCGGAGGGTACTTTGGCCCCAAGGAGAACGTCTGCTGCCAGAGCGCGGCGACGGTGCGTATCCGAGCGTCCCTTTGTTGCCATCACTCTTGACTTGGGATCACACAGGCGGCGGGTTCGCTCGGCCTGCTGTTCACCTCTGGTTTCCCCGCAGCATACCAGCTTGGCCTGCTCGGGGCGAACCCCTCTGAGGACTTCGGGTGAGTCGCGAAGCGCACATTCCTGTCTTTGCATGATGTGACACCGCGGATCCGCCAGGCGTCTCATCACGTTCACGATCTGCTGCGCCTACGTCGGCATCTTCTTTACCATGCCGCTCCGCCGGCTGTACATCCTCAAGCTGAAGCTGACCTTCCCGAGCTCGGTCGCCACCGCGTACACCATCCGCTCGCTGCACGTCGGGAAGGACGCCGCTGCCAACGCGCGCAAGAAGACGTGGGCCCTCGTCGTCTCGTTCTTCGTCTCCATCTGCTGGAGGGTCACGAGCGAGTATGCGCCAGGAATCATGTGGGATTGGCACTGGAGCTGGTGGTTCTACCGTGCCGGCTGGGAATGGATTATCTGCGCCGAGTCCTGGGTATGTCTCCGTTCTCTCTTCCATGTCAGCGTTCTGAGCAATTCCAGGGCTGGATATGGGAGTGGACGCCCGCCTTCATCGGCTGCGGACTCCTCGTTCCTATGAACAGCTCTGCCTCGTTCGTGGGCGGTGCTGTGCTCGCCTGGGCGATCATCGGCCCTGCGCTGGTGGCGACGAACCGTGCCTTCGGCGAGCCCATGTCGCCACTCTACCCAGGCTACCTCGACTACTCCAACATGGACCTCCCCGACCCCGTCCACCGGCCCTCGCCCGAGTACTGGATGATCTGGCCCGGGTGCATGCTCCTTCTGACGTCCAGCGTCGCGGAGATTGCGGCGAACTACAAGACGATCGTGACCGCGTTCAGCGTGCTGCTCGAGCCGGCCGTCATCAAGGTGCGGCGGCTCGCGAACCTGCGCGAGAGCAGCGTGCGGTTCGAGAAGGAGGACGGGTTCTACGACCCGGTCCCGCTCGAGGAGCAGACGCCGTGGTGGATGTGGACGGGCGGGCTCGTGCTCAGCACGATCCTCACGATGCTCGTCATGAAGTACCAGTTCGACCAGAACCCCGGTATTACCCTCCTCTCGATCTTCTTCGCGTTCATATTTTCGCTCGTCGGCGCGGAGTGCGTCGGGCGCGTGTCCGTGAACCCCGTTACCACCCTGGGGAACTTCTCGCAGCTGGTGCGTGTCCGCCACGTTGGGATCGGCGTGTAGATTCTGATTGACGTCGTGTGCAGATCTTTGGTGGGATCTCGAAGGGCTCGGGGCTCTCCCCACAGCGGAACGAGCTGAACAATGGGCTCACCGGGATGATCACTCTCGCCGCCGCGGAGCAGTGCTCCGACATGCTCGGCGACCTGAAGGCGACGCACCTGCTCGGCGCGTCCCCACGCGTACAGCTCTACTCCCAGTGCTGCGGCGCGCTCGTCTCCATATTCCTGAGCACGGCGATGTACGTCGTCTTCAGCAAGGCGTACCCGTGCATCAACACGCTCTCCTCGTCCACATGCGAGTTCGCCGTGCCCGACGTGAAGAGCTGGCGCGCCGTCTCCATCGCCGTGTCCTCTTCCTCGCTGCCGATCCCGCTGTCGTCGGGGATCACCGCGCTCGTGTTCATGGGCATGGTGCTCGTCAGCACGTTCCTCAAGTACCGGTTCGTCCCCGCGGGCAAGCAGCACTGGGTCCCGAACTGGAACGCGGTCGGGATCGCGTTCGTCCTCGGGCCGTCGAACACGTACCCCGTCGCGATGATGTTTGGGTCGCTCGTCGCGTTCGTGTGGCGGCGCCGCTGGCCGAACGCGTGGTTCTTGGTCGGGTACGCGATTGCGGCGGGGATGATCGCGGGCGAGGGCCTGGGCGGGATCGTGAATGCGGTGTTGCAGATCGGGAAGGTGAGCGGGAACCTATATGGGACCGCCGTGGGGTGCCCGATGAACGCCTACTGTGGATGAGGGTGGGCAGTATTGTCTATAGAATGTCTCCGAGGTGACGACTAGCTACGTAGTACACGAGGACCGCATGTATCAGTATAGATTGTTGTTAGAAGGACTCCCGATCACTTATGAGATGGACTGTGATGACTTGTGTCGAATGACAGTCGGTAGGTTGAGTCAGGATGATGTGGAACACATCACCGGTGGGAATTCACGAGATTTCGCTCCTGCAATACCTCACAGGCTGATAGGCAAAAGGGCACCCGACAGTGAAGCTTTGAAGTCTTATTCGCGGAGGACGACTTTGTCATCGAGTTCGGAAAGTATGACGGGGAGATGTTCAGTCCACCGACAACCAGGTATGTTATAACCCGATCACATGCCCAAAGGCCATATTCCGCCAAATAAGTGCTGCTCGTTGGCGTCTCAGTATGCCCTGCTGAATGCCGGAAGCATTGCCTCGGTGTTGACCCTTCCCTAGTTCAATAGCGTCTGACGTCGCATATCGCGCGATGTCCTTGAAGTCTCTGCAAAGAGGTCGTCATTGTACACAAGGCTCGTGCGCATGAACGTTTGAACCCTTGCTACTGGCTGGCCCAGCGCCGGGATATTGTCTATCCACGTCCTGTGAACATGTCTGCGAATCCTGGAAGAGCCAGAGAATGCCTCCGAGATACATTCCCAAGGAGCATTGTCAGATGACAGGACGATGACTGTGCGAGGCCGGGATAGGTAATGAGTCCGAGGAGTAGATACAAGAACACGGACTCGGAGGGCTGTTGGGAATATGTATCTGACGATCCCTGCGTGTTACTCTTCGTAACTGAGCACTACCGCTTAGGTGTTAACACAAGCTCTCCGTTAACCGTTGGACGATGGGTGCATTACCGGACACCGACGTGATCGTCTTCTACGACATTCCGAGCGACACCCCCAGCAAAGCCTGGTCGCCCAGTACCTGGAAAACGAGGTCAGCACAATTCTACCCTCATGCGGTCCTTCACTCACGTATGTGGTCTAGGTACGCACTTAACCTCAAAGGCTTGCCGTACCGTACACAGTGGGTAGAGTACCCCGACATCGCGGCGCTGCTTCAGTCCTTTGGACTCGAGCCGACTGACCCGGGCACAATCCTGCCATACACGCTCCCCGCGATTTACGACCCGCGCACAAAGCGCGCCGTCGCTGAGAGCGCGAAGATTGCGGCATATCTGGATGATACCTACCCCGATACGCCGGCGGTGTTGCCGAAAGAGCTGCGCGCGTTCCAGGTACATTCATCCCCTGTCCTCATCACGCACCCTATTCCTTCACATGCGGCGTGCCACTGACGCTCTCGTCACTGTTGTAGGCTGCCTTCCAGCACGGCTTTGGCACGGTCGTCCAGCCCGCAGTCTTGCCCCTCTTCCTCCCGCGCACGCTCCCCATCCTCACGCCGGCCTCGCAGCCCTACTTCCGACGCACGCGTGAACAAATGTTTGGAACCAAGATGGAGGAGATCTGTCCTCCGCCCCAGTACGCCGCGCAGTGGGCCGAGATTGAGCGCGCGTTCGGCGTCCTGGCCGGGTGGATGGACGACGCGGGGGATGGCCGGTTTACTATGCTCGGCGGAGCAGTAACGCATACAGACCTGAGCGTTGCGGGCTGGCTGGTGTGGATGCGGATCGTGACTGGGAAGGAGAGCGAGGAGTGGCGCGCGCTGGAGGGCTGGCATGGGGGCCGGTGGAAGAGGCTGATGGATTTGGTGGAGCCGTGGTATGACTACAGTCGGTGAATTGCTGAAGCGTGGCGCAAATGATACGTTAAAGGGATGTCAGAAGTGAACACCGGACCTGTTAAACAAACCATCAGGCTGATTGAGGTCGGTCGCATGGCGCCGCCGACTCTTCCCGCAGTTGCCGATAGCTCAGTTGAGAAGCATGAAGACCACCGGCCAACGTCTGGATCCCATGCTTTCATGGCTCGGGCTTGAACAGCAATATTGGATTTCGGCATTTCAAGACTACAGCTCGTTCGCTTTATAGCGACGCTCTGTATACATCGATTAATCATCGCAGATTCGCGGAGCTCGCCAGTCAGTTAGAGCTCAAGTCAATTGCGTTCCTCGTCGCTTGACTGTCATTTGCCTAGCAGGGACCAACAGCGATGCACCCACAAGCATCACGATCTGCACGGATCGTCTGTCATCAAGTCAATCATGCGTGGCGCAACACTCACCCCGCTGAAAATGATGGCTTTATACCAGTACGTGTTGTCGGACCCGAGAAGCGCGCCGTCGATGGGCGTTCCTACTAGAATCGGGAATGACGTTGCGAAGAAGAGCATGCCGATGCGAAGTCTAGAATGGATTGAGTATGAATGTGAGACATTGAAGGTCAAGGCACGTGGACAGTAGAAAAACGACGAGGGAAGAGAGGCTCACCCTGTCTCGTCCTCGGTGCGTGCGAGGATTCCCATAGCGGGAGGAATTAGCGCATTGGCTGTCCAGGTTGACGTAGTGAATATGCGAGAGGTCAGATGTTGGTATGAAGGAACGTACCTGATCCAGTGGCAAAGCCGTACAAGATACTGAATATGATAACCGCGGGTACGTTCGTCACACCGAACATCGCGAAGAGGAGGATCCCACAAGAGTAGAAGATCGGGATGATCATGTTGTATGGCCCCACGTAGTCGGCGACAAAGTTGGGAATGATTCGCCCGAACACAGAGCCGGCGTTGAGGATCGATATCTACGGAGAGTCATTGAGCGTCGAAAGGGGTGGAAGACAGGCGGAACATACCGTGTAGAAGGCGAGGTCCTCAGACATGCCATGCAGACGCACCCAGAGTTGGAGGTAGAAGTCTTGTGCGCTGTATCAGCACATCCGAATCGTTGTACAGAACACAACTACCACGTACAAGGGAAGTACATCCCGAAGAAGAATATAACGGTGCTTCAAAACGATCAGCATCATGAGAGATGGTTAGGGTAGAAGTCACTCACGCGATTACCGTCAGTATATACGGCGGATCTACCATGACGGTTTTGATCGGCACTTGACCTCCGGTTTTATTCTTCGTACCAGGGAGACGAGTCTTCATGATACAATTTGCGACTACGAGAAGGACAAGCATGAGAAAGGCAACTGCGCGCGTGCCCCATGCAAATCCCGCCGGGCCGTTGAACAGTCTGTTGAGCATGATCGGCATCACAACGCCACCACACGACGAGCCTGATAAATCGACTGTCAAGTTCGTTGTAAAAGAGAGCTCAATAAGGAGTAAAACCTGCTTGGACAAGCCCGAGAGCGAGTGCACGCCGCTTCTTCCAATAGTGCGACTGAAGGCAGAGTGCAGGGGTCGTGGTCAAGCCGCAGCCGACGCCCATGAGAAGACCTTGTGTTAGTACCAGCCCGTAGTATTGGCTCGGGTCGCAGATGGAAAGCATGAACACTCTGCGGGAGTGAATAAGTACCGCCACGATGCTAGCGATATGCGTATGCTAACAGTGTACTTACGATAGGAGGATGAGGAACGAGCCGACAAGGAACTCATGCCGGAAGTACCCTTGGTCGAACCATCTTCCGGAAAGGATACCCATCCCAAAGAGTAGGAAGAGCTGAGAGGCGATCAGCATCATATTGGTAAATGTATATATGACATAGCGTACTTGCAAAGAGCCAATCCAACTGATATCGGATGACGTACCGGCACCCGCTTGAACGAAGTAGTCTTGAAATACCCCGAATGAGGTGGAAAATCCAAAGGTACAGAACGTGGTACACGATCTGCAATGCAGTATGGGTGAGCTTATGAGACGTATGCAGTCGAATCGAACATTTCGCTGAACGTACCCTCCTAGGACAGCCATCCAAGCCCACAGGCCGCCGTCGGGGATAGGATTTAGCTCATCCGAGGAGCATGTCGACTCAACCGCGTCGACAATCCCTTTCTCGTCGACTTCTGGCGTAGTCGGCGATTCGATCACTGAGTCCTCGTGCTTCGTCGACATCCTACGTAGTACAAGACAGTGAGCGCGAGGAAAACGTGAAGATAAGTGAAGGCATGCCTTGGTAGCTAAAGTGGACTGTCTTGATCAAGGTCCGGGTGTACAACATAGTTCCGACGTAGTATATGACCGCGCGGCCGTGTACTGTTTCCGATTGTCTATGCGTCACGTCGACCAGCTCCTCTTTTTCGAAGCTGGAGGCTCACTGGTTCATTGGTAAAGCACTACCGACGGGAACCCGTTCTTGTTTCTCCCGTAGGTCATCTGTCGTGGAGTTGAAGGTCCACTGATCATCTGACCACCCGTAGCATTCAGCTCCTGGTGAGAACGGGGGCTAAATGTGAGCGCATCTATTCTGTACAGAGCGCAATGCTCAGCGAGTGTGCTTCGGAGACGCATTTGCGCAGCAGCTACACACCTGGTGATGAGTCTCGGGAGAGCTAGTGGGCCTGGAGTGGTGGACACCGACGAACTGGCTGCACTTCCTTCAACTTAGGGAGCTTTCCGACGCTCAACAGGAGTATCCGAAGGCCAGATCCCGCAGTTCTTACCGCAATGTGGCTTCTATCTTGCAGAAGCAACACTGAGTGGACGTCCGACATCCACTCGAGACTTACTGCCGGACAAAGAGCAAGCCTGACAGCTCGATGGCGGAGGGCCGACGGCAGAGTCCTGAAAGTCGAGGTTGTTAAACTTACTACAGAAGGGACCTTCGCAATCTGTAGTATCGACACTAAGGTCATAATGCTCATGCGTCACAATCAGACTAACTGCCCTATGACGTACCTGGGTGTCAATGGTAGGTACTCGAGGGTTTGGCGTTCAAGCACGAGTAGTTCAATCTGCCGCAGGCGCGCAGACGTGATGGTTGCCATCGCTGAACTTCATTTGCCAGCTAGCAAAGTCTAAGGCATTCAGCATGATGCGCGCGCTCACTCAGGATGAGAATTTGAACGTACACAATAGTAGCCTTACGTTACCACGTCCCATACTCGTAGAGCAATGACACGAGGTGATTAACGTGCTGCGCAACCTCAACCAGTCGTTTTAAATGAAGCGAAGTGTTGCCTATACTAGAGGGTAAGCCAGCATGTCATGGCGTGTAACCAACGTGTAACAGGTTTGTAGCAGGCGCGCCCGCCACATGCTTATGTCAGCAAGTAGATACATCGCCGCGCCAGCCTGTAGTACCGTAGTGTTTCACCTTTCCAACACCATTATTTGAGTCTATCCCAAGCCCGTTCTCGCTCGTTCTTCCCACTCCGCGCGACCGCAGCCACAACGACCACCCGAGTCGACCTTGCCCATTACAAGGTTGCGGTGTGACGAGCGCTTAGTGACTGTACTTGAATCATGAACCTGCCGGACGTCAATTACCCTACGACTGGGATTCTCAAAGCCACCAAAATAGAGGACATAATACTTTACAGCCAGTGATACACAGAGTATCAATTACAGCGTTGATGAGTATAAGTCTAATTTTGTCATGGATATGCCGCCATACTGAACTGCCACACAATCGTACAATCGTTAATAGCATCCACGCAACGTCTACGTCTAGACGTCACTTCAATCGTATACCAGCTTTCGTAGTATCAAGTCGGGGGCGCGTTGACCTCCTCGTCCGAGTCGCTTGTCGAGGTGTAGGTCGCGGCCTCTCTGACAGGCTTCCAGTCCCTTCCAAAGTACTGATCGCCTCGCGCGCCTCATCCTCACACCATTTTTGCAAGAGAAGATCGAGAAGTTCAGGAACTCCCGACTCTGGTCTCCGTAGATGCGCCAGGATCCCCGAACGGAACCTCGAGTCGGTCGAAATGTATCGCAGGTCAGCCATCATTGTCAGGACCGTCTTGATCGACTTGGGCGGGTTGAACACCGCAGAAGCGACCCGCAGCGCCGCGATCATCTGCTCGCCAACGGCCCACGCGGAGTGGTTGTCGAAGACGAACTCATCCACGGGGGGCACGATCGGCGTGGGCACGCCAGAGTTGAGGATGGTGAACCGGCACGCGGCGCCGTACGCGACGCGGTGAATCGCTATCCTGGTTTCGGGGTCGCTGTGTCTATGGTCATGGCTGCACATGAACTGGAGTATCTCGAGGGTGGAATGAGTGATCTGCTCGCGGTCGATCTTGAGCGGGCCCAGATCTGTGGGGCAGTAGTAGCCGAGGAATCCAGACACGCGGACGACACGTCTCAGCAGGCGCAGCGAGTCTTGTAGGGAGAAGGAACCGTGCTGCCAGCTCGCCGCTGCCTGACTGTCATCGCAGTTCCAGGAGTCGAGTAGCTCCGCGTGTAGTTCCTGCAGAAATGTAGGGTACCGCGTAATCAGCGCCTCTATCAGCTTGATACGATCCGCCTCTTCGAGCTTGTCGGACGACCGACCAGGAGCATACGTTGAGTACAGCAACTCCTCGAGTACTACGAGCATTGCGTGGAGCATCACGGGATGCTGCTTTCTCGGTGCGAGGACGTTGCTTCTCAGGGCATCCAACAGCCGGTCCGTGCGTCGCACCTGCGTGATGAGCAAGTGGAAGTCGTCAAACTTGGGAATTAGTCTACGCTCGGGAATGGAGAGCACGCAGAGGGCCCAGCAGATCTGGCGAAGGAGCGCAAAGTCCATGCCGGGATTGTGTAGCACGAGTGAAGCAAATGCGTCGAGAGCGCCGTGCTTGTGCTCAAGGCGTGCGGAGACAACCTCGGTGGGCTTGGTCCACTGGGGAGGGTCGATCACGCGCGTGGCAACGTAGATGGTGGTGTTGACGATTGACATCCTGTCTTCGCTCTCCAGTGTGTTCAGCCTCTTGAACGGCATCAGGCGAGCGTAGTACTCTTTCACAGACTCCTTTAAGTTGCCCGAGTACCACGTGAGAGGGAAGGCGACGAGCTGCAGCCGGAGTCTATGCGAGAACAGGATGATGTCGCCCGGGATCTCCTCCACAGCGTCCTCGTCGATACAAGAGAGCCGCATCGTCCGGAGGGCGAGGTCCGCGTTGAGCGACATGGTCTCCTGCGGTCGCTTGTACGTCCTCGGCAGGCCCCAAGGCGTCGGGATCGCCCTCGCGTCATCGTCAACCACCTCCGTGAGAAGCCTCGCGAGGGCCCTCTCCACGAGCGCATACTCGTTCTGCACGGAGGACTTGAGGTCGTCGAACTCGAACTCCTCGAGCCAGCGGAGCCACTGGGTGAGGAAGCGCACGGAGCCCGCGTCGATGAAGAGGTTGCGGTACGCGACGAGGTGCGGGAAGCGCGCGATGGAGTGGGCGAGGAGCTCCGCGTCCTGGTCCGTGAGGCCCATCTGGAAGGACTCGACCATGCGCGAGAGCACCTTGGAATCCATCAACGCGGCGTTGCCGAAGATGTAGTTGATCTCGCGCGAGTGCGAGTCGACGAGCGGCGCGGCGTACGCGCGCATGATGTACTCCGTGCGCAGGATGGGGCCACGAGCGGGATAGGCCAGAGAGGGTGGAATCTCGATGCCGCAATAGGAGATCATGCGCAGGAGCGTGCGGTAGCCCTTGACCAGCGGGTACGTGATCTTCCAGGACGTGTAGATCGACCTGCGGAGGAACTCCCAGGTCCACGTCGTAGGATCGACCGACGTCCTGTATGGGCAGGTGGACGAGAGGTGTGAGAGGACGTAGGTACCGATGTAGATACCGACCGTCAGTCCGATGAGCACCGTCGCGACGATGGCGACAGTGGTGTTTGTCGCCCAGAGGAAGTCAATGAGGCCCGCAAAGAAAAGGAGAAGCGACATGTGGAGAAGGAGCGGTAGACACTCGAGTGCGGAGGAAAGATTCCACGCGCGTGCGTTGTCGTATCGGTACTGAAATTGCCGCCCGCGACCCTCGACCGACGGGTGAAGGTCCCCGTCGAGGCTCGCGAGCCATTGTTTGGCGAGGATGGTGAGGAAGGCGACGGACACACTGACGACGAGACTTGCGAACCAGAATGTGTTCACGCGGACGGCGTAGTCCTTCGGAATGAACGCGCGGGTTGATGATGCAACGAACGTTGTTGATGCCTGGACCGGCTGAAGGGTTCCGTTTGTATGCAGCGAAGCGATGATTTGCTGCAGTAGATCGACTGTGGCTTGACCGGAGTCAGGGCGAAGGCTCGGATATGAGAGAACTACGAATGCGGTGATGACGGCAGAGAAAAGGGTTGCCTGCACATTTGGTTTAGTCGCACGAAGAACTGCATATAGCCAGACGGCAGCACGCACGAAGAGGAGGAGCGAGTCCATCTCCTTGTTCCATTTTTCGACGAATTCTGCGCGCCACCGCGATGCTTGGTCGTTGTAGACCTGCCATACATTATGTCGTATGTCCGACTTAAAAGTATATATTCAGCCTGGTGAGGCACTAGACGCAAGAGGACACAACTCACATTTGTGGGGAGATCGGCCTCCTCTGGAAGCTATGGGAAAGTGGCATATATTCAATTAGTATTTATCAGCGGACGGAGGAAGGATTGGGTCACCGTTGATTGGTGTGCTGACATGTCAGGTCGCCGAGGAGGGGGGGTACGAGAGGGTGACATCCTCATGGGCAACCCCTATGAAAACTGTTAATTGAGCACCACATCGATCACCGGATTACATGCCTCTATGAGGGGAACGGGAGAAAGGCGAGATCGGTTGAGGGCTGACATTGAGTCCTAAGGGGGGACGTTCAATGACAGTCGTGTTCATCGGCGAAGCATCCTGGAGGGCACACTCGTCACTCACCATGCAGCTACGATTCCTAACGTTGAAAGGTATACACGGGCTCGCTCGAGCGCAGCGCCATTGTTAAAGGGTCTTCATGAATGCATCAGCGCGCGAGCCACATAACTTGTCCACTGTCATACCGACCGCCACAGCGAGCGATACGTCGTGTGAGTGTGGCCCGCGCGTCATCCTCGCCCCATTCAGAAACTAGACTGATGCATGGAAGCCGTCCATTCACAGTCTACTTCGAAATGTCAGTTGCTTGGACGAGGCCTTACTCAATACAGGTCCAAAGCCGGCTGCCCCTGGTGGCATAAAGCAGCATGCTGAGTCAACGCGATCGCGAGTCAACTGCCATGGACCATACTGACCGGTAGGACGACACCTACGTGGCAGACGGTGTAGAGCGTACATATAGCTCACCTTCCAAGTTAAGCGTGTGCGACCCAGAGTATGGCCTGGGATATTCCGCGGGGCTAGGCACACATCGGGGGCAGGCCGGTGATGGCTGGAAAATTCCGCACAGATCCTGTACAGACGTTCACGTATGTGCTGTCTTTCGCCGGCCGGTACCTCCGCATTTAGCAGAAGATAGAAAGCAGACGCGCTGCACAACAGAGTTCAGTGAACATGCATCAGTCAGCCGCGGTCAAGTACGGGAGGTTCTCTGGTGTGACCGTTCAGTCAGAAGGCCGCCGCGGACATACGCAGGTGGACAATATCACTTACCACGTAGACGTTCGATACCATCCAGTGCAATGGGACGATGCAATGGCGGCTATCCGCAGCATGATGCGATGTCGATGTGAGTGGGCCAGCTGTGCGACCGGAGTGGGATGAATGGACGATCCTGTGCAAGCCTCGCATGCCCTTGTGTCCTACGGTATGTTGTGCAATGACCTTGCTGTGCCAAGACTCAAAGTCACGGTAAGTGTGAGCGACCTTGCCATAGAGTCATGCACATGAACGTGAAGTTCGTGGACCTGAGAAGCACTCAGCGCAGTGGCGGTAATAGCCTGAGGGCGCCGATGTCACGCCATGACTAAGCACCCTAGCAAGCGTCAGAGGCCAAAGGGCTGTGTCACCGTAAACATTCTGTCAAGTCGGATGCGCCAAGGAATCGACTGGGTTTGCGAGTTGAATAAGATACAGGTATGATCGGTAGACAAGCGTACTCCTGTTGCCCGGTGGGAGGATAACAACCTTCAATGAGGAGATGATACTGACTCGTGACCAAGCGCAATGAACCTGAGGAGTGGAAGCCAGTGCGTCAGTACGACCTCTACCACTGGTACTCGACAACGGTCCATATCAGACATTCCCTGCAGCACCTGGCACAAACGATGGTGCGAGTACGTATGCGTTTCCGACGCTCTCAGCCTCCCAACGTGCGTAATAGTGCGCAGCGTCGACAAGTGGTTCATCGGCTGCGCCATTGGACGACTCCTCTGGTTCGGCCAGGTCTGTTACCGCCAGAGCTCCCAGAGCCCTCTGAGCTTCGGAATGAAGTCCCTTGTCCCGTAGAGAGGCGAGGTGATGGATGCGCTCAGGGTCGTTGGTTGGATCTCGAAGATAGGACAGCAGCTCAATAGCATACTTTGCCGACTGGGGGAGCTCCGGTGAGTCGGCCGCTCTCGGTACTCCAGCAAGAGACTTGAACCTCAGGTCCGCGATCATCGTTAAGACCGTACTGATTGACTCCGGTGGCTCGACGACGGCTGATGCGGTTTTGAGAACCAGGTCCATCATCTCGCCGATCTGCTGAGGCGAATAGCTATCGAAAACGAAAGCATCGGGCGGAGGTACCATCGTTGCGTCTTGTGCGCAGTCTAGGAGGGCGAATCGACACGCCGCACCGTAAGCAGTGCCATAGATGTGTTCCCAGGGGCCCTCGCTTTTGTGATTGAACGAACAGACGAACAGAAGGAGTTTGCGCGTATGGATCGCAATGTACTCCTTGGTTTTCACCGGTATGTCGAGTCCTCGAGGTGAGGGGTAGTGTACTATGCATCCCGATATACGAACTATGCGCTTCAGTAGACGGAGCAGGTCTTCGGGAAGCAGGTTCGCGAAGTACGGCTGGAAATCGTCGTTGTGCTGCCGCCTGGCAGTGGTCATGATAGAAGCAAGCTTCCGGAGGAAGGTAGGATACTTCGTTATCATACGCTCCAGGAGACGCATTCGGTATGTTTCTTCTGCCGTGGGCTGGTTTTGTACGCTCATCGACGTGCTGACAGATCCAGACTCGGAATGCCTGTCGTAGAGGAGATCTTCGATCAATACCAGAGTAAGGTGAAGCATAGAAGGGCGTTCCAAGTCCCTCGCAGTAGATAGTATGCGCTCGGGCGTCAGGGAGGAAGCTTCGCCTTGTGCCTGGGTAATCAGGAGATGGAAGTCGTCAAGCTTCGGGACCAAACGGTGTTCCGGCATGGAAAGAACAGCCAGGACCCAGGCGATTTGGCGGATGAGAGGGAACTCCATGCCGGGGTTCCGCAGAACCAGCTCTGCAAACATATCGACCGCCCTCCGTTTGTAGTCCGCACGAGTCTTCATCACGTCGTCTCGAGAGGTATTGTCCAGCGGAAGGTCGATGACACGAGTTGCTACGTAAATCGCAGTATTGACGATGGACATGCGGAACTCGGGTTCGAGGTCTTTCATCCCTCGAAACACTGCCAGTCGAGCGCAGAAGTCTTCTACGACGGCCCTCAAGTTGACTTTGCCTGTGTACCATGTCATGGACGATGCGACGAGTTGGAGCCGGAGTACGTGGGAGAACTGAACAATGTTCACTTGGTCCTCGCTGGCCGGAAGACTTACGGTCGTCTGCGATAACCGAAGCCTTTTTAGGGCAAGGTCGGCGTTCAGAGACATAGTCTCCTGAGGTTTCTTGTATCTCCGGAAAGGTCCTTCTGCCACGAGCCCTGTCGTGGCACTTCCGTCCTCGACCTCGGTAAGAAGTTGGGCAAGAGCGCGCAGAATGAGCGAGTATTCGTCTTGCATTCGCCGCTTCAGCTTAGGAAGCCCGCACTCGGAGTCTTCGATGTAGTGTAGCCACTGGCTCAAGAAGCGCACTGTGCCCGCCTCAATGAAGATGTCCCTATACCGGACGAGGAGCGGATATCGCGAGATTTCGTGGGCCAGCATTCTAGCGTCGTCGGTCGTGATGTTTGGTAGAAATGACTGGACCATTCGGGCCAGCATGCGCGCGTCCACGAGCTCGCGATGGTCCGATATGTAGTTAGACTCCCGGGAAACAATATCAGTTTCGAGCTCGGTGTCTGCGCGCGCTATGTGCTCGTTGTGGAGGGTTGCGATACGCTCAGCGAACGCGGACGGGATCTTCATTCCATAATAGCCGGATAGATGTCGAAGAGTGCGATAGAGCCACAATACGGGGTATGCGATCTTCCACGAGGTGTAGGGTAATCGGCGGATGAACTCCCATGTGACAGTTGTCGGGTCCACCGACGTCCTGTAAGGACAGGTCGCTGAGAGGTGGGATAACATGTACGTGCCGATGTAGATGGCGAACGTAACACTGACGAACACCGTCGCCACGATTGCGACGACTGTGTTGGTTGACCATAGAAAGTCGAGGAGACCGATGAAGAAAAGGAGTAATGATATGTGGAGGAGTATGGGAAGCCACTCGAGCGTAGTGGCTAGCTTCCACTCGTGCGCATTGTCGTAGCGGTACTGAAATTGTCGCCCGCGCGCCTCGATAGACGGGTGCAAGTCTCCGCCGAGACTGGCGAGCCATTGCTTGGCAAGTATTGTGAGAAAGGCCACGGATACGCTGATGACTAGGCTAGCGAACCAGAAAGCGTTGACACGAATGGCATATGCTTTGGGCGCGAATGATGTGTCGCCAGGTATCGATGCTGCAGTGTCACTTCCAGGTTGTCCAGTTTGGTTCTGGCGAAGAGCGTCCAGTATTTGGTTGAGGACGACGAGAGAGGCGGCGCCAGAGTCAGGGTGGAGCGCAGGGTAGACCAGGACGACAAAGGCAGTGACGACAGCCGAGAAAAGGGTCGCCTGGTGGAAGCAAATGAGTGACAGGAACATATCGAGATGAACTGGACTACGAACAAACAATAGGAGAGAGTCCATTTCCTTGATCCACTTCTCGATAAAGTCGGTACGCCACTTTGACGCCTCTTTAACGTAGAGATTCCATACTCTTGGTTGCACAACTGACTGGCAATGAGTCGTTGTACGTCAGACAGGTATGTCCAAAGTGCAGATCTCCCGGTAACGTACGGTTGTGGGCACATCATCAGCCCTAGGAATGCTCGACGTTGAATCGTTCTGGAAGTGGTACTTCAGCATACGCAGGAGTCCTTGATAATGGTTGGCTCACTGAATTTGCCAGTTTCATGGGTGGTGCATACACGCGTTCCGAGTGTTGTAGCTGATTATCTGGACTTGACTCTGATAGCTGCATAGAAATCTCATAAATTGAGTGGAGGCTTAGCAAACCGTCTGCGACTCACCCGATGGTTTGGAGACGGCATTCCGGATCGCGACTCCTTCGGAGCTGGCATTGTGCTACGTCTCTTTCTGAAGAAGCGGTGTGAACCTATCGCCCACAAATGCTAGCGCCCCATGAAAGGTATTGGATCGCCGTACTCACGTTTGACCGTAGCGTTGGACAGCACTTCTCGACGCGGATTATGATGGGCTTGATATCATATTAAAGGCTATGAAGAGCGTCATTCAAAGCTCCTTATTTCATCGCATAGGCGCGAATGTGGTCTGGCGTCATCGCATGTGTCAAGCAGCGTGATGTGGATGCATTGAAGGCGTGAAGGCAACGACGCAGTGGGAACCCTAGCACAAGAACGGTCGTGCTTAGAAAGATCCAATGAAAAACGGCAGGGATTACGAACCTCGAGGCCGACCGTTGCGAGCCGGTGGCGAAACGCAGGCTCTGCCCATTGGCATATGTGGGCTGATTCCTCGGACGACTGCGGGATAGCGCGCTAACGACGATACTCGCACGTTCCTTATACTACTAGCATGCCCACTTGTGTCTTGTGGTCAGTATGTAACCCGCGTCAAGGTAACTTAGTTAGCCTCTCCGTTTGGAACCGATAGGATGACAGTATATCGGAGACATGGTAAGCGCACATAGTAAGAAACAGTGTAATGCTTGAAATCACCAATGCTGGGGCCGAATTCGACAAGGACTTGCGTAGGCAGACACCGTCAGCAACACTATATGTCGGGGAGATGTGGAGAGACGTGCGTCGTTGTGATCTTCAAGAGTTGGCTGCCAAGCTAAGATGACTTGCTGAGTCATGCAAGGAACATCGACGAAGACTTGCAGATTCTTTAGCAGGCGGGCACTATGTTTGACGACCCTATTACTTTGGAAGTTCTCGATGGCGAAAAGACTGAAACAGCAATTGTCAGCCGCGGCCATGGAACCGTGTAAGACCCAGTGATGTACCGTGGTCCGCCAGGAACTTGGTAAATGCGGAAGTGTGCGTCAATCTGGATGAAATATGCCAGAAAGCCACACACGCGTCCCTTTCTCAGTCGGATCTAGTGTTCAAGACTTGCGTGAGACGGTAACAGCGATAAGGCACTCCGAGGCATACCTGAATTTTCATGTCCAGCTGTCACATGTTCCTGAAGTGAAGATTGTCGTACGCCGCTGTAAATCCTCCTTCGAGACTTGCAGTGAAAATTACCATCGCGCCACAGGTCAATTGACAAACTGGTGCAGGTCGTGAAGCCTGAATCGAGCACCTTCGCCTCTTGCAGTCTCCCCCCGACGATCTGCATGCCGAGGGCATACCGTGCATCTCGACTACGTCGCACATCTTGAACTGGCCTTGTTGTGTCAGCGGGTCCAGTGCGCCTCGGAGATGTCCGGGGCGGAGCCGTCGTGCTGACCAGGGTCCGCGGGGAGAACGACTGTCGATACGGCTATGTACGCATTACGCGCTCAGAACATTCGTCAACGCGTGTGGCTTCCTAGATAATCAGTACGGCATCATAAGTCTGGTTAAGCTCCATCAATGTGGAGCTCAATTGCGATAAAAATGTGGAACATTCTGCAGTCTGACGGCCTCGGTAGATCGTGACCCGGTATTTGAACATGTCTAGCGCATCGGGCAGACAGTTAACGCGCATACAGGGCAATACTCCCTCGGACTAGTCCAGCTTTCGAAAGCAGGTCAGCAGACATTATCATGCAGTACAGACCGAGACGCACCACATAAGACTGTACGCCCTGCGTTCAAACGTGGGCTCTGCAGAATAAAGAATACAGCAAGTCCGGATTGAGCATGCACACGCTAAGACAAGGACTGTAGCGTGGGACTGGGATAACTCGCGGGGCTCGGCACACTTTGAGGGGTAGGCCGGGGACGACGGAGATATCGCAAGAAGAGCTTGTTTGGCGTTCACGTGTGCGCTATCTGTCACCGGCCAAAACGTACGCATTGAGCAAAGCACAGAAAGAAAGAATGTGCGGCACAGCGGATGATTTGGGGTTCGGTGAGCGCACCATGCATCAGTCAATCGACCAGAATACGACGTGCGAAGGTGGACACAACACTCGACGCCACCGGCGCGATGGAACGAAGGCCAAATCGGCGGCATGAGGCGCTATGATTTTTCGGAATGGTTGTGAGACTGGAGTGACTTCGTATACCCTTGTGTCCTAGGCGAGGTTTCGGGGGCCCACGTCTGGTGAGGAATCAACGGGAGGGCGAGCAATCTTGCGGGGCGTCGTGGGTGAGAGGTACAGTGGGGACCGAGATGGTGGCATTTGTGCCGCGACATCATGGCCACGACTAAGCACTCTAGCACTGGTAAGGGGTATCAGCATGAGCGGCCCAGCGTTGTCGGTCCTTCCGTTCAACGTGCAACCTATGAGTACTCGTCAGACTAGAGTCAAGACAAATTTGCCGCTTACCATCAATATATGCGATGTCACAGTACTAACGCTGCCAGATCCTTGGACGGAGGCTCCAAGCTCGGAACGAGATGCGCCTAATGCCGATGTGCATGTGGCCGTGCATCATTGCCCATGTCAAGTGGCGAAAACCGACCGGACGATGATTGCTGTACAGAAGCTGCTGAAGAGAAATAGAGTTTCACTAGAAAGGGGAATGGTACAAATTTCCAGCTGGATTGTCGGAAGACCGACTGAATGTTACTGAGGTTCATCAGACCGTTTTGAATGCCACGCAGGCAGTTACTGGACAGAGCACTTCTCCCGTCTGCACGGTGCAACGATGGCCTCCATATATCCAGTATGATAGACGGAAGGTCTAGCTTGCCGACCATAAAACATGAACACGCGGTATATACCGACTCCCGAGAGCAGTGCTGTATCCGGTCGTGGGCGGTTAGCGCATCGACGACGACCAGCTGTAGTGGCGCTGTACTCACTGCGTAGAGTCTCGTCAGAGACTGGGCTGGTCATTGACGCTATCTGCTGCGTCCTGCGAGGCCGGCGTGTCAAAAGCACAGAAAATCGAGGAGGAGGAGGAAGAAAACGTCTGCGCCACCGACATTCCGGCGCTTATCCAGATCTCTGTTGTCCCAGCGATTTCTCACCCGATCGCTCTGCCACTGCCAGTGCCGCAGTGCGTGCCCCTGCCCTCCTCCTCTGCGTGTCTCGCGGTCATTAGGCGGTTTTGAATATGGCACTATCCAAGAAAAAGCGCAACACCATCGGCAAGAGGTCCTCGTGAAGACATGATCACCGCGCGAGCCACACGGGCGTAAAGTTACTTATCGCTGTTATATCAACTTGAACAGCCACTGGCAGCGAGCAGTACGTTGTGGTAGTGTGGTACATGCTCAGGTTGTGCATTACACAGCCCCACGGGCATCCAGCACTCACGCGGAACCAGACTGCAGGTTTATCGGGCACACCAGAGGCACCGAACAGTAAGCACAGCACATCTTAACATTTGTTCACGCCATACATCTGAAGTGACTAGCCAGCCATACTGAGAGGCGCATACGCCTTTCCGTCCTCCTCCAGCAGCCTCTGAATCAGCTTCATGCCCTCGAGGACCTTTTCTTCTTGCAGCCTCCGCCCGACGACCTGCACGCCTACCGGCAACCCGTGCATCTTGTCCGCGTCGTACATCTTGTACTGGCCCCGCTCGATGGCGTTTCTGGGCTTGAACGGGCCCAGCGCGTCACGCAGTCGGTCGACGTGGGTGACGGGTAGCACGCCCGCGGAGTAGTCCAGCTGCCCAAAAGCGCATCAGCAAACGTTCGTCGCTGCACACTCCGCCACGTACCAGGTTGAACAAGAACGTATACCCGCACGCCTTCCACCCCTCCTTCATGCCCCCATGCGGGACCGCCGGCAACGAATTCGGCACGGTCAAGATGAAGTCGAGCCCCTGCTCCTTCATGTACGCGTGCCAGCGCTCCCTGTACGCGTCGCGCTGGAAAACGAGCGCACAGTACTCGGCCACGCTCTTCTCCGACCACGCTGCGACGAGGTCGGCGTAGAGCGGGTCGCGGGCGACGTACCGGAGGTACCACGCGTAGAGCGTCTTGAAGAGGCGCGGAGCGCGGAACATTCCGAGCGCGGCGCGCATGGCGGGGTCGTTCGTCTCGCCCGGGCGGATCGGGTTCGTGCAGCGCTTGGCTGGGGGAGGGTCAGTGGGAGGCTTGGACGAGGAGCGTGGACGTACCGCCGTCGGCCATGAGGAGCTGGGAGGCGAGCTTCAGGCCTTCGGCAGGGCTTGGAGGATCGCTGCCATGAACATACGTTAGTGCACGGGTCTTGACAGAGGAGCCGGGACGAACACGGTGACGACTTGGTGCCCGTGCGCCTCCAGCGTCTTCACGACCGTCTGCAGAGCCCGATTGCACGCAGGCGACGGGGCGACGACACCTACAACGAGTATCAGTCACTGATTACCCATAGAATCGACTACCCACCGTCGTCCCACATGACGCCCCACCGGATGCTCTTCTGGCTGGATAGATCGACCTCGCGCCACGGGAGCGCGAGCACCGAGCTGTCGTACTCCCACGGCTCCATGCTCATCACCGCCCTCCAGAACGTCTCGAGGTCGCCGAGGGTGCGCGCCATCGGGGAGAACGCCACGCCCACGCCCTGTTCGCCGGGCACGCTCGTGTGCGCGTTCCCCGACTTGAGGAACCGGTAGGAGGACGCCTTGATGGTGTACACCCCCGAGTAGTGTCTGCGCGTCGTCCGTCAGCTCCTCGTCCAAGGTCTGCGAAGCGGCCGCTTACGATGGCAAACGGACCGAGCCCGCCCCGTCCGAGCCGACGCCGACCCTCGAGCCACCGAAGGCGATCAGCGCGGCCTCGCCGCCGGACGAGCCACCGGGGACGTAGTTCCTGTTGTGCGGGTTCGTCGTCGCGCCGAAGACGTCGTTCGCGCACTCGAACGAGAGCATCGTGATCGGGACGTTCGTCTTCACGTACGGGACGGCGCCCGCGTCGCGGAGCAGCCTCGCGAGCGCGGAGTCCTGCTGCTTGATGCCCACCCACGCGGAGTAGCCGATGCACGCGTCGACGCCCGCCACGGAGATCTCGTCCTTCAGGCTCACGGGCATGCCCGCGAGGGGCCCCTTCGTGTTGCAAGACTCTGCGGACGACTCTGCCTCCTGGATGAACACCTCGGTCAGGCAGTTCGTCGCGGCGTGCGCCTTCAGGGCGGCCTTGCCGTACGCGGCGAGGACGTCGCGCGGCTTGAGTGCGCCTTTCTGGACATCGGTGACAATTGCGGCGATGGGCTTGGCGAGTACGTCCTTATCGCTCGCAGTTAGCGGCGTGCGGTAGACCGCGGGGAGGCTCTCGATGCGTGCACGACGCTCTTCTTGCTTAGCGTAGCTACGGGACCGGGGTCATTGAGGAAATCAATGGGAGTACCATGGGATACTACTCACCAGGCGCGTCGATGGGCGAGGTAGGAGAACATCGTAGACCGTTCACGAGGGTGGGATGGCCCACTGGGAGCGTGGCTCACCTTCGACTTGTATCACGAAGGAGGAGGAACGGCCTCCCATAGTATTGCTTCGGATAAGATGTGCTGGTCATAGGAGCACTCTCGAGGCGGGAAGCAGAAGATAATCTGACGTTGCGGTTGCAATGGAACCTAAAAGTGGGCTATCTTGGGAGTGAGAACACAACGGGCACGGGTCGACGTACGTACGTCGGGACGTATGGACAGTTGAGGGCGGATTTGGGAGACAGGCGTGGAGAATTGCACACGACCAGATAGGATCGATATAGTAGACGTGCCACCTAGTGAGTCACGGAGCGTGTTCAGTGGCCAACGATACAAACAATTAAATAAGTACTTAGTGGCCACTGACCTGACGGTACGGATACGCTATGGGTTGTGGCGCGCGGCCGCCGGACTAGTACATAGATACTTACATGCAGCCCTTGAAGTTCTGGACATCGGATCGTCAATGCTTAGATCGGAAGACCGTCACAGGAAGCATACCTTCGTGTACATGATCACGACATCCAAGATATCAAATGCAAATGTTGTTCTGTTGCAATGCAAGGTGAGACTCGGGCTGCAGTCTCTAGTCAGGACGACGGTAAATCCTACCCGAAGAACACGGTACCTGGAACAGATTTAGTTAGATCCACGGCATCATCGAATTTTGGACAGACCATCCACGAGCAATAGGTTGGTGATGCTCGCCTGCTCGCCGATGGAGTCAGCAAACCTCTTCGTTTTGAATGTATGGCGCCAGGTTTCCACGAGCAACAGAAGATGCGCTAGCGATGCTGTGATCACGCTCGCAATGTTGACTTGCACCGCATACGTCAGTATCGCATGAATCCTCAGACGAATGGTCAGAGGGCCTACAGCTGAGTCAAATGCATTGCTTATTAACATGTTGGCTCGCAAAAATCACAATTAAGAGCACATACTGGAGGTCGGCAAGGTTGTTCGTGTCTTCAGCGAAGCATCCATATGGTGAGTTCATGATACGGAGAGTACCTGTTTCGTACTGCCACACGGCATCAGTAGAGGCGCGTAGACTGTCAAGGGGAATGTACTATATTGCACGCGATCTCTACAAGGAAGAGAGCCACAATAACCGAAGGAATGCGCCAGTCCTTTCCATTGACAGCATACGCGCGTAAAGCCATGATCGCTGCATCATCAGTGAGAATATTATCGCGACATGTCGGAGACAGTCACCTCACCTGTCTCAACAATATCGAATACTGTAGCCATATCAAGGTACACGAACCACAGACCACGTATGCTGCGGTCCAGGCCAGTAAGTTCAGCCACTACGATGGACACCGGAGAGCACATACCTCTAGCGGAAAGACAGACACGCCTGTATGTTAGTCACATTTACGTGAACGAAAGCAGATGGCGCACCGTACACCTCGAGGTAAACGTCAATGCGACCCAAGCCATAGCTGAGCTGAAGATCGAGACGTGCAACAGGACAAAGAGGACGGTTGGGATTGACAGCATTCGGCCTCGCATGAAGTGGACTTGTTGTCCGAGAGTGAGCACGAAGTCAAGACAGTAGATACCTAGTACGAGAGTTCGACGTGAGCGAACATTGGCCAGTCCAAGGCTGGTATCGCGTACACAATGCGGCAACGAAGCAGCAATTCTGACATGGGTCGATGCGTTAGAGAAGGGCAATGACGGGGGTTGCGTTGATACTTACTGAGAGCTAATCAAGGCTTCAAGTTCTTGAACACTCACTGCTTGGGTCAAGGTTGCATTGGCCATGCTCGAGTTGAGCGTGGTGCGGCGCAGGACGGGTTCAGTTGGTGAGCAAAGACAAGCTACGACGTTCTTAAGTAGCGTAGACCATCTGAGATGTAGGTCAACGTCATCCGTTAGCATCGATGGTTACAATATTGGGGACAGGAAGTTGATGGCCTAGAATGGGTCGTCGTAGCGAAAAGCGGTGAGCAGAACGATTTCGAGCGGGATGGATGGAAGACGCCTCACTTGGGCATTGGAATGTGTTCTGAAATTGGGAGGGGGCCCATCGAGGCGATGAAGAAGCACGGGTCGTTACCAGCAATACCGAACCCACGTCTTGGTGCCGATAGATACCCATCATAACCGTTTCGACTCACAGCCACTGTGATACTTACCAAGTCTCGAGTGAACACTCGCGGAACACGACTAATTTTTTTTGGCAAGACGGGTGGAGGAGACGCGTTACCAAGCTCCCCGTCATTGCGAGCGAGGACTTGCCTATCGGCGCGAAACACCACTGAACAGCGTGGCAGAGCGGCGAGTCGTGAGCTACAGCAGCGAGCACAGACAGAGGTACATACGTACCTCGTCTTGGTTGTATCCCCTACGCCTACAAGCACCTTTTGTGCGGAATGCATTGGCAATTAGCGCCATGTCTTCGTTCTTGATAGTCTGACTCTGGTCACGACGGGAGGAATCACGAGCGGACCTCAGCATGCAAATTGGGACTGGTGGGGAGGTGGTGTGTACGTCGAGAGGGCAGGAAGGCGGAGAGGCGAGGCGGGTGCTCTGCGCGTCGTAAGACGTAGTTAAACGGAGCGTACATCAGAGGCAGCGGGACAGAAGAATCTCCAACTGTCTCAGCCAGTGTAGAGACATGGCCGCATTTACGCATTTGCCAAACCCGCGCAATGCATAAGGTCAACGGCAGCATGCACATTCCTCAGCGAGCACGCCCCAGATTATCAAATGCTGCGTTCAAACATCCTCCGTGCGGTGACAGAGCTTGAGGGCGCACCTACACGCCCGCCTATTGCACACATACAACATGGGTTGCAAAGAATTTGTAGCCTCGAATGACAATGTCTTCGCCACGGCTGCCAACGGCGGTTCGTGACGCTGGATGCAGCGATCAGAACACTGTGAGGACTCGGGGGCCTCAGAGCTCTTGAACAGAAATATTAATACTACGTATACCGCATGCGAGTGTCACGAGGTAAGAGGGCTACAAACTCACCGCGAAGTCATGAGCATACATGGCAGTCGCGAGTTGGTCTCGAAGTTGTACTCGCGGAAGACAGCAACATAACACGATTCCGCGTTCGGACTGCCTGCGATCGAAGTGTAGTCACTTGAGCGTGACGGAAGGGCTCATGAGGTTAGCCAGCAGCCCACGTGCTGACTATAAGGTGCAAGAAAGCCGTTCGCGGTTTGGGGGACATCGTCGCGTTGTCGTCGCGGGACTCGATAGTGACGCAGCTCGACGCGTCTGTGGCTGCACCCCGGCAAGCGCCGAGTCTGCCTAGATCGGTGTTCACCGGCACCGTCACTTTGTACAGAACGGCAACAGTCCTTCAAGGCTTCAAGCTCTTCAAGCTTTGAACTTCTACGCTTGTATACCCTAACGTCACTGCATATGCTTGGACGACGAACTTCGATGTGTCCGCTCAGCTAAGCCTACCGTGCCCATCTTTGCACATTTCCACCCGTCGCCGGGTCCGACGCCTCTACTTACTCGCATCGCTCTCCCGAATGCCTATGTCTCCTTTGAGACTGTGTTTTGGTGGAAAAGCGGGACCCGCGAACACATGAGCGTCGCTGGCGAGACGGGAAAGGCACCAGTCCCTCAGACGTCGAGGAAAGGCATCAGTGGTCGTTACGGTACGTCGTTGACCTACTCGGTTCAATCTGGGCAATGCATCATTCAGATGCCGAAGTGGTCATCCATTCTTTTCTAGCATCGCGTTTTATCGCGTTTTTTGATGGCCAGCCGCTAGTGAAAGTCATGCACGCAATCACCTCGGTTTACATCCTGGTACGTCAAATACAAGTGTTTTCCGACTCACTCTACCCCAGTCTCTATGTACTCGCACACTGAAACACCCTAGCTTTCCCAGCGATTGCCCTCCTCGGCAACTTGCGTGTCCTCTTCGAAACTCACTTGGCATGACTATCGTGTGTGACGAGTCCCAGACGAACGACCCCTCCATGGCAGCTTCCCCGCGGAGGCCCCAGTCCTTAGCATTGATCTGTACACGCGCGATCCCAACATCAGGAGCTACGTCGTGAGGAATAGCGTTTGTATGTACGCGTGTACCATCTCACTCATAGACCCTTGTGATCTCGCAGGCCAGTCATATGTGCGGGTCGGCATCGTACACTCCTCCGCCTCCCCTGGCGCGCCTATAGCCTCACAAGTTTTGGCATCGAGCTCGTCCTTCAATCCCAGCACCCCTCCGTCAAGCAAGGTGACCATATCTACAACGGTGGTCTCCGAGCCCACCGAGTTCGACTCGGTCGTCTTTCGCGTCCCGTACTGCGTCCCGGAGGGCGTAGCAGGATTCACGCGATGAGTGGGTGTGTACATCAGCTTTCGAGCCCCTTTTTTCTTAAGGGAAATGTATGTTGTATGCTCTGCAGCACTCGGCGTGTCTAATGTATTCTCGCTGACGGTTAGATGCGCTGCTGCCTCCCTCCTCCTTGCTACGCAGATTCCTGCATCAACTTCCACAAACCCTCCCAAACGAAGGGCCCCACGCATGCTCCGCCCGCCGTGATGCTACGTTCACTAGATCGAAGCGACGCACTTGGGCGAGCTCGTTTGATAGAGCTGCCTTGTCGAAGACGAGGGGAGGACGGGTTTGGTCTACGTAACTTCCATACTCGTAAGAGGAACACTGGAATGCGTTTGCCACTGGCCATGCAATCCTGCCGCAGAAGATCGCCCCTGCGACTCTCGACCGCAATGAACGTGGGAGAAGAGTATGGGGAGACAGTACAGCGCTCATCGCGATCACCTCCACGGCGGATTGTTTATGAGGTGCGTATCTCTGACCGCGATACGAGTTCAGGTACTTACAAGCCGTGCCAGGCTCTGTGTAGTGCATGCTCTGCTGCCTCGTTGAACTCCATCTTCCGGATGATCGAAGTGCTATATGAGGGAGAAATTCATTGATTTTCTTCGACGACAATGGCTCGCATGTCCGGACAAGACTCAGCCATACTCACTCGAACGACGTCCAATTCTGTCTACGTTCAATTGACGCATTCTCTTATCAGGGGTCCGTACCGCACCGCAGACGCCGCAGAGGCTGGTCGTGTATCTAAGCGCCCAATGCTAATGCTAATTAGAGGGTGAGTAGACCAGCCCGTTTTTGCTTCTGACCATTGAGTCACACCAAGTTACTCACAGATAGCCCCCATCTGATAATTCGGCATCGCGGAAGGACGTCGATCTCGGCGTTCCTTGAAGCCGTACAAGTAGATACCCTCTGCGCTGTGTTCCCTCGCTCGCACCCCTGGACACGATGGCCAGCGCGGAATACCAGCCGCTCAAGAGCGATGAACCCGCCTTCGACCACCTGCAGCACTCCCCTGCACCCCGCAGCGTGTCGCGCTCTCGTCGCATCGCGATCTCCGTGTGCTTCGTCGTCTGCGCGGCGGCACTCTCGCTCCTGTACGCGTTCCCACCCTACTTCGAGCCTGCCGACACCTCCACCTCTTCCTCGTCTCCGTCTGCAGGTACGCTTCTCGACCATGGCGAGCTGAAGCAGTGCGCCGCGAGCGGCCCACCCCCCGCCTCGCCCCCTGCGCCCGTCAACCTCTGGGCCTCCCTCACCGTCCCGGAGACGACCGCAATTGCCGATTGGCTCGACGCCCCTCCACGCGCACTCAACCTCACCCCCGGCACGTCTGCGCACATCTCCGACAACTACATCTACCACATCGGCGCATGGCGCCCCGCCAAGGCCGACGCGCTCGCGTACCTCACGGACCCGAAGGGCACCGCGCCTCCCGACCGCTACGCGCGGGTGACGATCCACCACGGCGCAGCGGAGGCCCCGAAGGTGCAGGACTACCTGGTGGGCCCGCTGCCGGTGAGCAGCGAGACGGGCATGCGCCCCCTGACGGAGGTCTACCACCGGCCAGAGGTGCCGTACAACGCGCGCGGGTACACGACCCTCGCGGAGATCCAGCCGATCCTGATCGACGTGATGCCCAAGATGGCGGAGGCGACTCAGGTGCGTGCGCTTGCTGTTCCATGGTCTTCGTGTTTGACGGAGGCATATGCAGGAACTGTTCGGTGGAGTCGCGCTTGGCCTCGCGAACGACACCCTTGTCGGAGGCGCAACGGGCCCGCTGAGCTTCGACGGCTCGTTCCGGCGGGGCTGGATCAACTGGCGGCGAAACGTCCCTGGGCTATACCTCCACCCCGTCGGCTTCTTCCTCTACGTCGATATGACGGGGACGGATCCCAAGGAATGGGAGCTCCTCAAGGTGAATTTTACCTCGAGCAATGCATTCTCTGAAGCACACGGGCTGACGCGCGGTGCAGATCGTATACAACCACCAAGTGTTCGAGTCCGTGGACGACTTCATGGACGCGTTCCGGAACGGGACGCTCAAGCGCCTCCCCGCGCGCCCGGACAGCCACGATGTCGATTGGACGACGCGCAAGCGACCCGACAGCCCCCGCCGCGACCTCGACCACCTCCCCGGGCCGCGGTCGGTGTCGTTCGCGGGGTTGCGCTTCCGGGTGGACAGGTGTGTGTGCGTGGCGTTGGGTCCGCGCGTATCATGCTGAACGCGCCGACAGCAAGACGCAGTACGTGAGCTGGATGGGCTGGGGGATGTACCTCGGCTTCGACCGCGACATGGGCCTCAGCCTGTGGGACATCAAGTTCCGCGGCGAGCGCGTCATCTACGAGGTGCGCCTTTCGCTGATGTGCTCGGGGGTGTGGGTGTATACTGAGAGAGGAGACGGGTTTAGCTCGCGCCCCAGGAGGCTATCGCCCAGTATGCGGGCAACGACCCGATGCAGAGCACAACGGCTTGGCTGGACAGGTTCTTTGGTATGGTGAGTCTGCGTCGTGGCCTGACGAGTACGGCGGAGTGCTAAGGGGTGCGTAGGGCGGCTCCGTACGTGACATGCTCCCTGGGTATGACTGCCCGCATGAGGCAGTGTTCCTCCCCGCGACGACTACCAGCTTCGCGGGCTCCATCACGCGCGAGAGGTGTGTTGCTTGCTGAAACTCATGCAGCTCATCTGACTCGTGCACTTCAGGGCTATCTGCATCTTCGAGCACGACTCAGCGCGCCCGATCACACGCCATATGGGCTACTCGGAGGCGGAGTTCGGCGCTGTGCGTGGGTACAACCTCGTCGTGCGCTCCATCTCGACCGTGGGCAACTACGACTACTGTGAGCCATGCATGTGGTATGCGATTTGAACTAGGACTGACATGCTGCACAGTATTCGACTACATCTTCCACCTCGACGGGACGATCGAGGTGCGCTTGTCTGCCTCGGGCTACCTGCAAGGTGGCTTCTGGGAGCCTAGTCAAGAGGGTTACGGTACCGCCATCCGGGACACGACCAGTGCGCCTCTCAACGCATCCATCGTGCCACCCGACTGACTTCTGCATCTCACCTTGACAGTGGGCTCGCTGCATGACCACGTGATCAACTACAAGGTCGACCTGGACGTCGCGGGCGAGAGGAATTCGCTCCTGTTCACGCACACGCACCAAGAGGAGATCGAGCAGCCGTGGTTCGAGGACGACTGGGGGAGCACGGTGCTGCAGCAAAAGATCACGCGGACGTTCGTCGAGAACGAGGACGACGCGCTGTTGAAGTTCCCGTACAACTTCCAGGGCGGGTACTCGCTCGTCAACCGCGACGAAAAGAACAAGTGGGGTATCCCGCGCGGGTATGCGATCCATCCGGGATATAACCCCGTCTACAACGTGCGTGCACTCCGCTCGTGAGCAGCACCAGATTCCTGACGCGCGCACTACAGACGGTCGTGGGCTCGAAGCGCCTGCTGGAGAACGCGAACTGGGCGCGGTACAACCTCGCGGTGAGCAAGCGGAAGGAGACGGAGCCGACGAGCAGCAGCATGTGGAACCAGAACCTGCCCGGCGACCCGATGGTCAACTTCCACAAGTTCTTCGATGGCGAGAACATCACGCAGGAGGACCTCGTCGCGTGGGTGAACGTCGGCACGCACCATCTCCCGCAGGCGGAGGACTCGCCGAACACGCGGACGAATCTTGCCGCGTCCAGGTGCGTCCTTCCGCCGCACTAGTTGCTGCTCCGTGTGCTGACGTCGCGGCAGCTTCTTCATCACGCCGCTGAACTACTTCGACTTTGACGTGTCGATGGAGAGCTCGAACGCGATCCTGCTCGCGCCGCCGAAGACCCCAGGCGACGCGTGGGGCTACGACGACTTCGGCGTGAAGGACGCGAACTGCGTGCCGGGCCCGGTGCCGCCATTTGAGTACAGGGGCGTGCAGGCGTTCTCGCTCGACGGGAAGCTCGCGCCGCCGGAGAGCGCGGACGAGATGCGGAAGGGCGCGGAGATGTATCATCGCATCAAGCTGGAGCTGTAGAGCGGGCACAGTACGAGCTGATGAAACAAATGAGGTTGTACTTTCTATATGTTCTGATTACTGTCACGCGTTGGGTCTTCCTGGAGCGGCGGGATGAGCATGCTCGCGCGAGTGTATATAGTACACTTTCGAACCCAGGGCCACGCGATGCATGCGTGATCACCAGTGTGACGGCTTCCGCTCGTGCTGGTCTCTTCAGCAAGCCCATGTCGTTGGTCCATGCCACTTAGGTTAACGGTAAATGAGGGGGTGTGGGCAGGGCAGCAGCGTGAATTGAACGACTTGTGGCGATTGTAAGGTGTCATTTGGCAAGGAGGAAGAGCTTCAAACAGGATTGTGATCCAACCACGCGCACGCGGTGGCGCTCATCACAGCAAGTGCTAGTGAGACGCCAAGTTTTCACTTGAAGGAACGTCGAACTCGTCCACTGCAGGATCTCTTAGTCCCTCAGTTGTGGCTTCCCTGTGGGTATATGTTGATTCTGACAACGAAGAGGCGTAACAATTGCTATAGGACTGTGACTGGATACTGGCCCAATTACTGTCATCATGAGCCCTCCTCTTTATCCGATCCCGAACTCGACTGTCATACCTGAGCTACGCCTGCAGAAGCACCCAGAGGGTGGTACGTAACGCACACCTCCCTTGTTGCATTGCATTCACATTGGACTTGATTGGATGCCTGTTGTCGCACACGACATCCTCAGGTTACTTCGCCGAGACAGACCGCCAGTCTGAGACTGTGCCCTCTCCGTTTGTTGGTAAGAGTGCAGTTTCCAGCATCTGCAGAGAACGCTCATGGAACGCTATGCCATCATGCGCTGGTACGGTCCACGTTGTAGGAGGCGCGCCGCGCTCACTCGCCACCACCATCTACTATCTCCTAACGCCCGACGAGAAGAATGGTGTTTTCCACATGAACAAGTCGGCGGTATGAATCACTCCTATCCAATAGTCCCTCTTGGGTCTACAGAGCAGTTTACTAACTCTTATGTCGTCAGACTATGCACGTTCTACACCAAGGACGCGCAGAATACGTCCTCATAACTCCCCCTGCAACGCCCGGCAGCCCGCCCAAGCTGGAGAAGAAGGTACGCACACTATCTTGTCGATCCCCTGTACAGTATTTCCTATCGTCCATTGTGTCCAGGTTATGGGCCCGAACCTTCAAGCGGGCGAGGTCCTCCAACTACTCGTTCCCTCCGGGATCTGGAAGATGTCTCGCCTCCTACCCGACGACCTGTCTGCCGCCGCCGACCCCGAGAAGAGAGACCGCGTAGGCTGTCTGATCACGGAGGTCGTCTTTCCCGGATTCGCTTGGGAAGACCACGCGTTCTTGACGCGGACGGAGCTCGAGAAGCTATACGGAGGCTCGGGAGAAAGTAAAGAATGGGCTGCGTATGTGAAGAACGGATGAGCTTTCTCGTCAATCTCCCGTGATCTGCTGTGTTATGTGTAACAAGGGCACGAAATCTAGCCTCTCATTTGTTGGTTGGCAGTCACTGGACAAGTTGTGTACAGGTGTGTGCCCAATTCGGCTCAACCACGGTGCACGTCGACTCCAAGGCAACAACCGTCACCGGGTTAGGTGCCTCGACTTGAATCCAAACGTTAACGTACGAACAACGTCAAATTCGACCTCTGCTTGGTTTCATGATTGAGGTACGTCTGACTACAATCGTAGCTTTTGTCTTCATAATGACAATTACCTTCGTCAGCGTCAAGCCACAATTATGGCATGACAGATCGATGACCCTGTACAATTGCAATCAGTCTCAGCGATTGCTACCGAGGTACAGCGAGACAAAAGGTATCCAATGCGCGATTGTAGTACGTGTTGCTGCGAGTTACACGGGATGGAACACCACGTTTCGTGACTCGTGCCATCAGAGACCATCCCACGGTATATAAGGCCAGGGGCAACCGAGCAGTAGACTTATCGTCTCCCCGTTCCCTCTCTGCCACAGCTATAATTCAGCAAGGAATGCTGCACAAGCTAACCAACAGGTGAGTATATGCCATCTCTTGTGCTCGATGTCTCAGGAAGCCTTAACGCATAATCTGTTCTAGTGAATGTCTATATCTCTGTCGAAACCAGATATTCTTCCATGCTACGACGCATGTCCCAAATCTCGTATGTTACCAGTCCTCTGGCTCTCATTCAGGATGCTCACTCCACCATCGCAGCTTCAGTTCCGGAGGGAGCGTCGGCCACTGTATAAAGATGTACACTACTCCAGAGCCGGGCATGGTTCGCCAGCTTCGCGTACGTACATTCAAGATACAATCAACCCACACGGCTCGGGAAATCCAGGGCAAATTATGCGCCTGTACCGAATGGAGCGGCTACAAGGGCGGGAGCGCGGTGCTTCACCTTCCAGGTCTCTTCCGCGAGCAGTCGTTGCCGCACAGAGCTAAAGGACTTCGGTTCCCTGCTGAAGCACGCAAAGCAGGTACACCTCAAAGCTGCGGTCCGCAAGTGCTCCAAATGTGGTCGCGGTCTTTCCCGGTCTGAAGCTCTCACTCGCCACGAGTGTATGCAGTCGGAGGGTGCCGAGGCATCAGACAAAAGAAGTGCGGCCAGCGGCGTCTTCCATTGACAATGGCTCGTTCACGCCAGCTGCACGATCGCCCGCCGCTGAGCAACTTCAGGCATCCCGTCGAGCGGAAGTGCCGCAACCTCGTTTGTTCACTGGCGAGTCGATTTTCTCGATGTACGATTCCTCAGGCTCAGCTCCCGCTCAGAGTGCGCAGCGCTGCTTCACGCTCTTTGCATCGCTCGCCACCGCAGACGCTTTCAGCGGACGTGAGGGTTCCCTCGCGGCGCACTATCCCGCCCCCATCGATGCTCGCATCATGGCCGACGTATCCTCGGGCCATGTATCCACCTCTGCAAGCGTGCATATCAATAGTGCTGCGCGCACAATGGCGGGGTACGGGACACAGAATCGCCGTTGCGTTGAACGAGCTCGCTGCAGTCGCCCTATCGCAGACATCGCGCGCCTGGTCACCCCAGGCTCAATCCCCGGGGCGTCCAATCCCTTCGATGTAGTCACGCGGCCGACATCACTCACCTCCTGCTTTTTGCGAGCGCCCGAAGAGTTATGGTCACTGTCTTTAACAATCTGCGCGCGTCGCTCTCCTCTGCAACGCAAGGGGCTACATGACGGAGGCAGCGACTCGAATCAGCAAGCTGCGTACGGGGACCAGGCTCCGGGCAACGTGAGCGAGATGAGGATGAGCGGCGATGATGTACAACACAGCGTCCGCGGAGCTCTCAAATGCGAAGACGGGCCCGGCGGAAGCCTGAGGGTCAGCAGCGAAGACACAGTCGAACGTCATGTACTAGGAACCGCACAACTCAATACGAACCTCCGAGTCCAGTCGCACTGCCAACCGTTGGTCACACGAGCACTTCGACGCAGGCCACGACGGTGCGCCCGCTGAGGCAAATCCGTCCGCCTCGCCGTGCTTCACACGTATACTCGGGCTGCGACGTCGGAACACTACCTTCATACACAACCCTTCAACTATGCGTATCCTAGCCATTATGGCGCAGTACTCGAGGCTGCAACAAACGTTCGTAAGCCGCGCATCAAGCAGGCCGCATACGTCTACCGAACTGGCGGTCACATACACAGTACGCGGGCTGCCAGGGATGGAGGCGGCGGGGATCATCCCGCCTCAGGAAAGCAACTGTGTGGGCCCGGGCCCTGCAGGGTACCAAGTGACACCTCTTCACTCGTTGCCTGCAGGGCCTCTCGAGTCTCGTTACAGCATCCACAGTGACCCGGGCCGTCCTCTGTAACATTTAGTGATGCCCCCGCAGCGGCAATGCGTCGTCCAGCGATACCGTAGACGCGTACATGAGAACGAGAGCCTGAGACCAACCTGAGACACTGGCATATAGGAACGTCATCTTCAGTGACGAGTCAAGCAATCAAAGTCGCCAGTAGACATTCGCAGTCATCGTCGGACGAGTTTTCACCTGTTCCGCCGACTGCTGTGTACGGAGGGCGGCCGCTCCGCTGGGGGTGGACATGGTGTGCGTGCAGGACGTCGTGCTGAGCGAACGGCGACCGTCGCGGCGTGGTGAACGAGCCTCGGCGAGCGCCGAGCTTCAGCCACAGACGCGTTTGCATCCGACGCACTACTAAATGGAATACCCTCCTCCTCCTCCTCCTCCTCCTCCTCAACTATCTCTCCCAACTTCGAGTTCACATAGGCGGGGCACATCGAGGATTGGTTGGCGCAGTATCGATGTGCAGCTGAATTCACAAGTACCGAGTCCCACACTCAGTGCGTAAACTCATTTCCTCAACGGTGGTACACAAAATACATGTCTATGCAACAATATGCTACTATGACTTAATGGGGTTCCAACTCCCCGTACTACAGCGGGTAATCTGGAGACGACTTGTCGACTGCCAGACCCAGCGCCCACAGGCGCAACGCTCCACCAAAAGAAACCCCCTATCTCTCCCAACTTGCTCTCCGCTTCCGACCCTCTGGAGCCACAGTTCTTAGATGCTACTTGCGTGGCTTCACAGGCCCGGTGAGTCTCACTTATAGCACAGATGCGTATGTACCCTGGCTGCGAACTAGTGCAGGAAATTGCTTACTACGGTTTCAAGTATATTGCCGCTGAGCACGAGATGATGGTTTCTGGTGAGCACCAAAGTTCTCATTTGACTCGGTGCATGGTGCAGCCAGACCGAATTCGTTATGTAGATGCTACTCGCGATGCCGTTGCTCTGAGCGTACAGGATATACAATGCAACTGAACAGTCTGGTGGCCCCAATAATCAAACGGTACGACATCCTGCGTGTCAAACCCTCGTCTCTGCTCACTCAACTGAAGCGCTCAGCTCTCATCTGTCACAAGATTACTTACTTCCCGACGTCCGCGTCGTTGGTTGGTCGCCGCGGGCTATTCCGGCGGTGCGAAGGTCGCTGGCATAGACGCGGACCTTGTCATCGGAAGTACGTAGGAGGAGACGGATGATTTCACGGTACTGCTCGGCCCTCGGTCGCGTTTGGGTGGTGTCTTAGGCATTGTATCGGTATAACAGTACAGTATCTATCTAACGACAGACTAGATGCTAGCAAAGATGTGCGACAGACATGGGCTGAATCTCGCAACGACACGGTCATATACGGTCATACATTCGATAGCTCGTTAAGGTCGCCCGTCGTACTCCAGCACGTCATCCGTCTCCAGCTGCTGCCTGCATCCTCTTACTCCTCCTCCAGTACTCCTAACTTCCTTATCGCCTGTTCTGCTGCAGCAAACCGGACCTCCTCCTCACTCGCCCTGCCGCGATATCCCTGTGTGACCTTCAAGAGCTCCTCTCCGTTCATGAGCACAGCGCAACTGACATTTCCCTCCGTCGGCTCCACAGCTAGCTCGACCGTCTGCTGCGGTTTCTGCTGGGCGGCCCAGATCTTCAAGCGCGAGACGGGGTGCAGCACGTCCATCTCGTCACGCACGACGATGCGTTCTAGAACGTCCATGATGCCGAGGGCGCCCAGCACATTGCGCGCCGCCGTGAAATCACCTTCGGAGTCGAGGAACACGGCGCCGAGCAAGCTCTCGATCATGTCGCTGAGGAACTTCGGAGCCTGTAACCTGGTGAGTGCCGCCCAGGGGTATATGGTCTTTTGCTTGAGAGCTTTCTCAATTTCAGGACCAATCTCCTCGAACCGCAGAAAGGCGGAACTCTCCGGCATGCGGTGACTGGAGTACAGAAGATACTGCCAGAGGTAGATCCTCTGCTCCTCGGTACCGACAATCAGGCCGCTCGTCGGCGACCACGAGGGGCTCAGCGATTCGCAAGTGGTGAACGTCTTGAGACAGAAGTATGCCAGGAAGTGCGAGTTGACGAGAGCCTCTTTGTGCCGATGCATGTGCACGGGCTTGTAGTCCTCCCCTCGGCATGATAGAGCATGTCAGTGACAATCATGTCCAATACACAATCTCCGAGGAACTCCAATCGTTCGTAGGACATGGTCGCCGAGTTGCTGTTATAGCTCGCATGGGTCAGAGCTTGTACGAGTAAGGCTTTACGTTTGAAACCGTAACCGATCATGCGTTCAACGAGGCTGAGCCGGGGAGGAGGTACGTCGAGTTCTTCATGTCTTCTCAGTACATCGTTGATGTTGGTCGTAAGCTTCTTCCATGATAACCCCAGCCCGAATGTCGCTACGCATTCCACTGCAAGGTCGAAGCCTCCGTGCTCGTACGCGGCGCCAATCAATGCCTCTACGACGTCCGCGAGCACCTTCGTTGACAATTCCTGCGTCTGCTTCTTTTTCCTTTTCTTACCTTCGTCCTTCGTCCCCTCTTCAGCGCGCTTCATCTCAGACTCAGGCTCTGGTTCCTCGACGACAGAATCCAACAGGTAGCGAGGCTTCCACTTCCTCGGTACAAACCGGTCTCGAATGATCCACTTGTGTAGGCCTTTCTCGATAGCTGCTTTGGCTAGCTGCCGTTGGACACGGCGTGATCCTTTCGCCTAGAGAGGTAACCTTCGGGCCAAGAGGGATGGTCAGCGAAGAGCTGTGTGCTTGTCAAGCACTTCAGAACACAGTCTCCGAGCATTTCGAGTCGCTGATAGTCGCGTGGTTGCTCGTTGTCCATCATCTCTTGAGCAACGGGAGCCGTGATAGCGATGCGGAGGAGATCGAAGGCAACTTTGGAAACTGTGTCCGCTGGCAACAGCTCATCGCGAAGCGACACGACGGTAAGGGCATTCGACATCCACCTAAGGATCGAAGGAAGATACATGGCGTATTGTAGATCTTCCTTCGATACAAGCTCGACGGTCGTATACTTGGGCAGAAGGTAGATTGCCTCCTCGCGGCCTAGTCCAGCTGTGTCCGAAGCCAACGGCGCAAGGAAGTTCGCTCGCTGAGGGAACTCCTTGACCTGAAGCAAGGGATGCGTGGTAGTCGCGTCGGGGAAGCCATCGTATCTCTCCCGCAGCTTGTCCTCGTCTTCGGCACTCAGCGGACCATTGAACCAACGCACGAATTGAAGGGGCTTGCCGAACTTCTCGTTCGGCCGAATGAGTGCCAGATCTGTCGGCAGGCCGTACTGCTGGCGCAGCATATCCGCGTTTGCCCTCGTGTTTGTCTCCAGACGAACGTCGGCCCCGCGGTCGATCCGCTCTTGCATCCACTTTCGCCGGTCCTCCCAGGAGTGCTCATCTGGGCCCTCCTCTGCAGGCAGGAACAAGTAGGCAAAGGCGCGATCGTCCGGCTTCATGCGCGCGAAGTATAGGGTCGAGAACATCCGATGGCTATAGGTACGAGCGCGCTCAAGGTAGGCCTTACCCTGGTCCACCTTGCCCATCGGACGCACCGAGACATGAGTGGCACCCGTACCTGGGATGTATATCGTCGGCATCTCCTCCTTAGCGAATGGGGGCAGCGGGTTCGGCGTCAGCATGGTCAGAGCCGGCAAGCCATCGATGATCATTTCGGCCTTCCACCACGTCTCCTCATTCGCCTTCAGCGCCCAAGGATCCATCTGGCTGGACACCTTCTCGGTGCCAGCGCGCTTCTCAATAGCAAGAAGCAACTCCTTGACTTCCCCTTCGTTAGACTCGATTGCACTTATCAAAGGCTGGAGATGGTCGTTGAGGAGCTTGGCATCGTGCAGCGCGACGTAGGCATTGAAAGCCGCATGTTTTTGTGCCAGCCGCTTCGATCTATGTTCTCGTGGTGTGGAGAACTTCCTAAGACTGAGAAGGATGTATATTCAGCGACGAACGGTAGTATGAACCAACTGGTGGACTCACTGAGCCGGAAGGCATCGCGGAAGCGTGACGGTAGCACCCCAAGGCCCCTGATATAGCGGCACATCCTTGAGACGGCCCTGCGGCAAATGCCATCCTTCAGGATAGTCGGGTGGATCGAGGTCATAAAGCGCGAGCTGTCCGTCATACGCCACATTGGACAGAACAGCAGCGAAGTGATTGAGATGGCTCGTCGCAGAATCGAGCGTAAGGACAGCGCTGTAATGACGATAGTCAGCGAGCATGCAGCGTATATAGTGACGGAAACATACCCAGTAGATCCAACGCGGTACGTGCGCTCGTCCAGATCGTCGTCGTCTTCAAAGTTTTCCGGAGCCACCATGGTCAGGTCCGTGTCAAGAGCCGTCATCTGTTCCTCGACGTCAATCCACTTCTGGATATCCTGCTCGTTTCGCGAGTCTTGCTCCAACATCATGATGAAGCTACTCCTTTGCCTCCTAGCTCTTCCTCGGCTTTGTACCCAAGAGACCATGTTTGTAGGAGCATCAAAGCAAACGACGCAATTGCATGCCTGGATGTCGATCCTTCCTCTGCGACGGAGGTGGACACAAGCAAGTCCTTTTTACCTTCACGAAGCTCCTGTAGCGTGTTTGCCTGCGACTCCTTCACGATCTCTGGATCTTGGGTGATGTCGAGGGAGGATTTGTATCCAGAATTCGACGAACTTCCTAGTAGACAGCCGATGCGGAAGAGCTGTGCAGTCTCTGGGAGTCGGGACAGCACTTCCGCTAGGGCAATCACCGTGTTTCGCCTCTTCACAAAGATGAGGCCGCTGTACGTCTCACCCGCGGGCCGAAAATCCTTCTTCTCTGCGACCAAGCACGCGATCAGCGCTCGGACCTTCGGTGTGAGCGTATGCTGGATCGCGTCTGGATCCGTATAAATGGGGACGAGGTTCACTTTGTCGAGGTTGTCGAGCAGGTAGCGGAAGCTTTCGCTCGAGGCTCGCCAGCTAGTTGTAATGTTGTTGTGGGGGTTCGCGGCGCGGCGGGCGTGCTCGATGACCTTGACGATGTACCAGTCTGCTGCCCACTCTCCAAGTCCATGCATATCTCCCCGGCGGCCCTGACGAAGTCCCTGAGACTCTGATGCGTGAAGGTGTCTGCCTTGTGAATGGTCTCCGACAGCCTCTGGTCGATGCGTTGCCGTTCATCGGCTGATTGCGCTCGCGCCAGCTGACCGCGCAAAGATTTCACGTGCGGATCATTCTCGATATCGAGCGAGTCGACGACTGTTCTGAGCGAGAGTATGTTCTGAGATGGTAGTGTATCCCAATCGTATGACGGCGAGTGATAGAGGATGCGTGTGGGGTCTGGCCTGTGAACACATTGATCGAGCTCCTCTTGATGCGTGTGCGATGAGCAGATGGTGCTGTCGAGGTTGCGTTCGATATTGCTAAAGGAAACGAGGGTTATTATCTCAAATGTGCAGTGATGGACGTCAGAGCATACAATGCGGCTTGGGATTCATGCCAGGTGTAGCTGTCAGTCCAAGCACCACGGGACGAACCCGGTCATACGGTCCAGAATCCGGACCGCGTTTGTCCAGGGAGAAATAGAAGTCCTTCATGATCATGTTGTACGGATCCTTACCGATCGCATGGTGGGCCTCGTCATAGACAAGGAGACCTATGTCGATGCCCAGGTCAACATAACCCTGGACATACAAATCTTGAGTCAGAACTCTACACCGCGAAGTACACCATGCACGTACATGTCTGAGTGCGTCTAGCAGGACCTGTGGCGTAGAGACGATGATTCTATGAGACTCAAGGACACGTCGCCAAAGTGCTTGATCCTTCCATTGGTCTGGGTTCGATGCACCAGAGATCATGCACACAGGAACCGGGACGGCTTGCAAATGACATTGAATTGTTGTTTCAGCAGTCCCACAGTAGGTGCAAGGAACCAGGACACCTAACAGAGCGGTCTATGTCAGTGAGCCTGCGGACGAGGTGACGAATCACCTTCCGTGGTTCCCGCTCTGCTTCATGCTTCATGCGCAGGACAGCGATGTGAGTTTTGCCTGATCCCGTACCTAGCGCTATGATGATGTTGGATCGCAAGCTCGCTTCAAGGAGTTCTTGTTGGTAGCCCCTCGTGTGGAAAGCAGTTGCGTCGGCATTAGCGACTTCCGGACTCGGTATGTCGCCCATACTACTCAGCAGTGAGGCGGGTCCTAGAGGTTCATGATGTTAGAATATGGTACTGAGAATATCGACGCACGAAACACGAAGCACGACGAACGACCAAGGATCGAGACGGGGTGGTGCGATCTCGATCGCACTCCCGTGCTATTCCTGTGAACGTTCGCAAAGAAAATCGACTTACTGCACGCGGTACTACACGCGCCTTACTCACCCGAGCAGAAGGCAACGAATAACGGTCTCGCCTTTCGAGAGAGGCTGAAGGGGAAGAGGAAGGCGAGCTACGGCGTGACGGCGGTGACCTGTTTCTGTTATGCGTCGAAGCGAGCACTTGTCATCGACCAGCTCAACCTGAACGGTCCTGCGAACAATCAGATAGACGCCATTCACCGTGTGTACTTACAAAGGTCGCGTGCCGCGTTCGAAGTTGGACGCAGAAGGACGTAAACGCGTCTGTGGCCGAAACTCGGCTCTTGCCGACTGAGCGACTCGCCAACGACTTCCGCCTCTGGCACTGCGACGAGTGCAGCCACGCCGCGGGCGGTACACGCAGCGACGAGGGATAGAGCGGGCCCTGCCACGAACCCAGCGACAATGTGACGGCGTGAAGACCCTATGAGATGAGATCCATGTCTGGTGATCGTAAGCCTCATACACGCCATCCAGTCCAGTAAATGTCGCGCTCACCTCAACTACGCCCTACCGCCCTCGTCGCGGTTCATGTGGAAGAGGAAGCAGCATCGGCTGGCAGTGGTGGCGCAGGTCAGCCATGTTGAAGTTTTTGAATACAACGAGACTGACCAGTGTCAGCTGGCAGGGACCTCTACTCGAGCTACGCCGCTGGGCCCTCGATTCACGTGCATTGAACAGCGTACCGGTGCATACCGTCGACGAGCGAAGCACAGCAGTAGCCGTCTCGGTTGTGCCCGGGCTGCCAAATGAAGAGGTGGGGGTCCATGTTCTACGGCTCGATATACGTGTAGTTGTATGCTCTGGAGGACGTAGACTTAGAGAGCTGTGAGCCTCCCGTAGTCATGGTACGCGTCTCCAACGTTGGCCGTACCGCAAGCCCGCTTTCAGTCTGCTGGCAGCAAGATCAGACGCAGTCAAGTGTAAGTAGTAGCCACTCACCGACTATCGGTTCTCCGAAGCGTCGCGCGCGGTCTGACATCCCGGGGTTTTGAGCATCCCTCGACTTGCATTGTGCCCTATATGCGGCCTGAGAGCGAGAATGCGCCTTGAGTCGCATACATATTTCGCGGATGGGTTGATCGAAGGACGCCGCGATGCAGGACCTCTTGATGCGGGGTTGAGCCAGGCTACAACGCCTATTGCCTTGAGTTCGGAGCCACCGGCCTATCGCTGCAGGAAAGTTGAGGGCGTGAATTGGAGGCTTCGCAGCCCAGGTGGCGAAGCCAGCACTGACTACAAGAGGACGCTGAGATTTCCCGCAAACCACCTCGCACGGAATCGAAGCGTGCATCGTCGCGAGCCCCGCCACAGGAACAAATGCCGGTGCGCGAGCGGACATGTACCTGGGCTGCCTATGACTGCGAGAGAGCCTTCTCCAGCGCATTTGGCAGTAAGACAAAAAGTGCTAGATAATCTGTTTGCATGAGATACTTCAATCCGACGGATAAATTTGGAGGAGGAAATGCGTACAGTAGTATGTGTCCGCGCGCCTCGTTCGCACAATCCCGGCAGGCTTAAGCGCAGCATATACGGCGGCGTGAAAGATTATAGGGAACGACGTAGATGGTCCAGATATCGTGGATCTGAGACACATCGCTGGGCCGAGTAAAAGTTGTTCTCGCCTGGACGAGGCACCACTTCACTACCCGTGTCATCGTTCATGCAGAGGACGACGAGTTCCTGTCTGTTAGCAAAGGCGAAGGTAAGCCATGACAAAGCCTTCGTGCAGGAATATGACGAGACTGACAGACGGAAGCCGGTCCCAATGCTGACTCGCAAGGTTGGGATGGCAGAAAGGGACCGTGACTGCCCTGGGCAAGTCGGTTTGTTAGAGATACGGGACGGGGACCCGCCGTGCGGACGGCATGAGGGAGGAGCGGAGCGTGACCACGTTGCAGTATCCAGAAGGTAAAGCTCCGTATTCTCGTTCCAAGGTAGTGAGTTGAGACCTCTATGTCTCAAGGTGCGAGATTCGGACGTTGGCTGTATCTGGGCCTAGTTCGTTCACCAAATACGATGCAAGGTCAGATGCAGTAGAATCTGAATGAATGATTACTCACCAGACCAGTAATGTTACCGCGACATGGGTCTCGCATCCAGATAGTACGGCGGTGAGCACACTCTGCTTTGCATGAACCCCGGTTTGCATGTTCCCGTATACGCTCGAGGGGCGTAAGCAGAAGCATTGACATGTCTTCACACCTCGGAGATAGAATCGGGCGAAGGGTATCATGGCGCGAGGCCTGTTGGCACAGTGGTCTAGGAGTTTGAAATTGGCCGCGACAGACATTGCCCAAGGAGCCCCGAGCCTATATCGTAAGGTCTGAGATCTGAAAGCCTGTGCAAGCAGACTTTGTCAGCACACAAAAATGGTGGAAAGCCTGTGAGCACGTCGGAGGAACCTGCTACTGTAGGCTGGCACCGTGACTGCGAGCAGCCAGCGCCGGCACGCACACGTACCCAAGCCGCTCAGGCTGACAGAAGGTTCAGTTCAGTACACAAATGAAGCATAGTTTTGAGCAGCGTGAGACGGCTGGGATGCCACAGATGTGACTGGCGACGGTGGTGTATGCTGGATAGGTCGCGTCGCGCGAACGCGTCTGTGGCTGAAGCTCGGGTCTTGCCGATGCTCTCACTGAGCGACTTGCCACCCAGCTCGCACCGGCCGTCGTACGACCTAGTCATTCGCTGGGATCCCTGACCTTAGCAAACCTGTGCTAGAGACCACCATACTGGCGGATTTGGACGCAGCGCCGCCTGTCCCTTACAGGCAACGCGCCGTGCTTCGGCTCGGAGAGCGGTGTTGTTGGATGGAGAGGATCATATCGACAGCGCACCCATTCGCAGATGTTCCGTACATCTACATTGTAAGTCGTGTTTATTCTGTCAGTTCGTTTCCGTTGCATATTTATGCGACAATGCCTGCGACGCTGTGTACACAGCGTCGTGCTCGTTCGCGCTAACACCGCCCGCATACATGGTATCCCATTCCAACGGATTGTCTGTATATAACAACCTTGTACGCGCGATTCTGATCTCTTCCGTCAACGTCATCGCTAACATCTCGCTGGCAAGAATATACAGGCCGATTCAACTCGCTATCCCGTGAGCCCCCACTCATGTGCGAATATCTGCGACGGTCCACACGCAACATTGTACCAAGTCGCGCTGACGTCGCCCGCTTACCCCGTGCCCACGGGTTGTCGTATGTAGACATGGCTCTCATTTTTTCGTTGACTCTCCAACTAACCATTCCGTTACAGAACTCACGGACGCGTACACCCACTCAAACTCGCTATTCAGCAACCTTTTAGGTCTATTATCAAGCATGTTGCCAGCCAGTGCGCCGTCCGTCCCGTTTCTCCCACAAACGACCGAAGATACACAACTCACCGTATTCAACTCCCGGGAGTACACCGTCGATGATTTAAGCTGGCGGTCTCCCCTGTGCAGAAGAGTACGACACGGTTGCCGCTGAGCTCACGACGTCGTCGGTGCTGGCCGCGGTACTCCCGGTGAGCAGTGTTCTCATTCGTGGTAGACCCAGACATGAGCCATACCGAAAGTGTCGCCTGGTCAATCCTCGCCAACTCTACTTCTCTTCACTGCGCCTGCAGTTCGCTCTGGCGATTGGCCCCTCGCCATGTATGCCGATTCGAGACGAGAGAACGCTAGTAATCACGATGCCGTTCACCCCTCGACGAGCGTGAAGTGCTCCCGCCCATCCGAACTGAGCTAGTTGGCTCGGTCGGGCATGCCCCTAGAGAGCCCTGCCATAGCACGCGCCCGTCTTCAACTCACTCATCCGCTTACAATCCTTTGTTACGCGCACAGACGTTACCCGAGGATGTCGAAACCTCGGGCTGACTCTTGCCTGCGGAGGTTCGACTGAGCACGATGCCAGCCTAGTCCCCGCGCATGATGACGAGGCCAGGGCCGTGCTCATCGTTGTATTGCTTTGTTGGCTATAAGCTCACTGTGTTGTCTTCCCCATTCGTCTTAGATGAGATGGCTCGGACACTGCCTGCACCGAGACTCTCTCGTCTGCGTGCGCATACCGCGGGGAATGAGTACATGGCGCGGCGTGGATCGTGCGGTGAGTACGAGAGCTAGAGGCCGTTTCCTACGCGCAGGGACGATCCAGGTATGATGACGGATGCCTGATTCTTTTGAGCTGCTTCTCTCAGGCACAACAACATGCTGTTCGCGTACAGAAAGGGGGTTCTCGGCCGAGGTTCCACGTTCAGCTCCTGCGGCAGGCATGGATCAACAGCAGAGACCGCTCACTCTACAGGGCGGCGATCCATACATGAGCAAACCGTATAAGCTCCATAACACTTACTCCGCTCATACTGACTATTGTATACATGCGACAGACTTCTCGCCCTCCCTCTCCACTCCCCGTGACCCTTCACACAAAGTTGCCACTCCTCCGAGCCCTCAAGATCGATTTCCGCGGTAGCGACGTTCTCCTGCATATGCTCTCCCTCGTCGCCCACGGAAGCCGACCTCGTCAGGCCGACACAACTTGAGAATGTGACCGGGACGGACGTACGACCCGGCGCAGTCACCCAGCCTGAGGTTCAGTGCCGTCCGTTGAGATTCATGCAGGCTTTCACCGTTATTCTGAACACACACTAGTGTATCACTCACGAGTATCCTGCCTGCAATAAAATGTGATTGTGGCTAAGTGCTGGCGTGTGTGTTTGAGGATCGCGTCGCGCGAGTACAGCCTGATTGCTCCGCGCTCAGTTCGAGCCTTCCGTTTGCTGGAACCTCAGATCTCGGAAACGGATGCTGCTCCGAATATACATATTGCTTGCTCTGGGTAAGAGCGATTTGGATGAGTCACCAGACATTGGTGCGAGCCTACATACGAGTCACGATCTCTGGAGGCAAAGCGACGTACACGCCCAAGATGCGCGCGTCGCAGAGTACCAGGTTGCCAATCGCATCTAGAATCGCTTGCATCCTTCCGCCAGCTCGATCGGCGCTCATAACCACGCCCACCGAGCCAACACCTGACCATATACAGTTACTGCTCGGGATGTTTGATGCTATGCATGAACATTAATGCTTGACTGATCCTCAAAGTCCCAAGCACGCACGAGTGAGTCCTCACGTTACGATTCACAATACAAGTGGTGCGCAACAAAGTACGCGATGCGTACGACAGGCAGAGATACATAGTACAGCGCCTGATCATGCTACGCCGTCCGCTCAGTCAAGCTCATCTACCTCGAAGCCGCGCTCGAACAGCCCGCCGTCGAGGACATACTCCCGGGGATGGTGTTGGCCTCCCGTCCTCTGCCCGCCGCCGCCACTCTGTTGCGGGTGAGACGGACCAGGCCGAGACCCGGAGTTGTGAGTCGGGCCCTGAGGGCGCGTGCCCTGCCACAGCCTCAGGTTCATCATCCGCTGACGCACCTGGTCCATCCCCGTCTGAGGCCGCCTCTGGATACTCGCAGCGCCTGGCTTCGACACTGTATCGTCAGCGGTTTTACGCGCCTCGAGGTCCCGAGAGAGGAGGTCGTCGTAGTAGCCGCGCTCCATCAGCGCGTCCTGGAGCTCACGCTCAACCATGGAGGCATCCTCGGTCGCACGCCCGAACAGCTCGCCGTCGAGGTCATACTCCCGGGGATGGTGGGCTCCCGCCCCGCCGCCGTTCCGCTGCGGGTGAGACGGACTAGGCCGAGACTCGGAGTGAGGCCCACTCTGCCCCTGCCTCTGCCGATCCACGTACGCCTGCAGGTGCAGCTGTACGTTATGCACCATATGCCTCTCCCTCTCCTCCCTCTGGACACTCGCAGCGTCCGGCTTCGGCACTGCTTCGTCAGCGGTTTTACGTGCTTCGAGGTCCCGAGAGAGGAGGTCGTAGTAGTAGCTGCGCTCCATCAGGGCGTCTTGGAGCTCACGCTCGACCATTGAGGCATCCTCGGTCGCGCGACTGTTACTACATGCTCAGCCATGAGATCAAATTCAATAGCGAGGGGCTCACTTGGTGATCGGGTGAGCAAGCGCGGGAGCTGTGGCCACCGCGAAAAGGACTGTAGAGGCGAGTGTAGAGTAGCGCATGATGTCTTGTATGCACTGGGGTCGTTACGAAAGAGGAACGTGAGTCGTTTCAAAAGAGAGCGAGGCTGGAGGGGTGCAAGGGGTGAGCGCAACCTTGAAACTATTACCGTCGGAACACTTACTTGCCGGCAACCTACTCGGTGAACTCGAAGGAGAAGATGAGCTAGGGGTACGATAAGCACGCCTCTCCTTGTATACGTAAGTTACGCTGGTATGCGTGGCTGTGGCACTGACTTGCGATCACAGAAGCGATCCCAAGATCTTGCGCCGTTCATCTGCGATCAGGTCCATCGCAGGCGTATATGAGGCAGTCTTGATCTCATATTCTACTCTGTAGGTTAGCGAGATCATTTAATGATGGTGAGTAGGCGGACCTGTTGAACGTCGGTCGTAGTGCTCCATAGAATGCATGAGTAAGTAGTGCCAGTAAGTATCGATCTAAGTCGACGAGGTACAAGGCTTAGTAGTTTCGGAGCGAGGTCAAAGGATTACTTAGCAGGGCATCGCCATCGTCTCCGTGTCAGCGTACGAGAACTGGTCCGCGAATTGGATTGGAAGGGCAGGGCCCCGTATCCAATGCCTCTTGTCCTGGAACGCCTTTGTGTGGAATGTACGGCAGGCGTCGCCCTGTGCCGGACTTGCGCATCTAGTCCGAGTCAACGTTAACCAACAGGAAAAAATAGAAGGGAGCGATCGCTCTGACGCAAGCATTCGTGTCGTACAATCCGAAAGTCTACTTACACGAGTTTTGGTCTCATTGTTGTCGGTAATCGCGCGACTGGTACTCGCGGAGTGGACACATCAGAACCTGAGTATGTGTGTCGTGTTCCTAAAGAGGTACCGGAGAGCAATCAATCGGACAAAGAGGACGTACGGTGCGCCTATAATCAGCAGGCAGATGCGCCGTAAACATCATTGATTTCTCTCCCTCGTCGATGAAGAAGCTCGTCACGTTGAATTGTCGCGCCCAGGGTACTCTTCAGTACGGCTAGCCGAGCGGGACGTAGCGGCGGCGACCATGGGAGATGAGTACCTAGCCACACAAGATACGGCGTGCAGTCCCCTAGAGTTATGAGCGACACGCTGATGGCGAGGCCGTTAGTAGTATACGCCTGCGAAGGCGGAGAGTGCGGGTCCGGGAGGGGGTCAAGGTCACGGTGTCGAATGTTCGGGAGCAGCGGACGAGCGTTGAGATGGTCAGAAGGCATTCACAGGCATCGTCCGGCAACGCTTCTCTTGTCAATTCCTGTGTACGAAAGGCGGCGGGTGCACCGAGAGCAGTGAGAGTCTGTGGCGCGTCGGTCGCTCTGACGCGTCTGTGGCTGAAGCCCGGCTCTTGCCGACGCGTTCATGGACGACTCGCACGGCGGCGGTCATTCACTGAGTTCTTTTTATTGCCGAACTTTACACGTACCCTCCACTCCCAGGACCCAGACAAGCACTCTGCCCTCTCTACCGGCTGCCTCATCACCTTTCCGTCACTATACGCCTGGAGAAGACGCGCGGCTTGCTCCGATGAATGTCACTGTTCTTGAACGCCCGAATCGTCGCAGCTACTACTCGACCTCGCGTCTGCAGACCCTGTATTCATGTGCGACTCCCTGGGCTTTCGGTCTCTCGATTGGACCCACCGAGCTTCTATACGACCTTAGCGAGCCCATGTTCGAGTCTGCTCGCCCTATCAGCTGGATTGACGCAGCAACGCGACTCCCTCACCACCATCGCACCACGCTTCAACGGAGAGCGACGTTGTAGGATGGCGGGGGGAGGATCATGTTGAGAGGACCAAATTGACAGCACATCGACTCGCCAATGCTCTGTACATCTACGTTGTAAGTCGTGCTGGTTCGCTTTTCTGTCCGTCTGCGTTCGCGCGCGCATATATGCGACTCATGCCTTTGACACCGTGCCTTTTCGCGCTGATGTCACTCGCGCATAACATCCCCGTGCGCATGCACCATTGCTCTACAAAAATTATTTATGCGTGTCTCTGATTCTGTCTACTCTCTAGGTAGCATCTCGTCACCGAGAACGTACAGGCCGCATACACTCACTAGGCACTGAGTGACCCTCCCGTCGACATCGAATAACCGATTGGGTGCTAAACGGTATCATTCAACAGGTTACTGACTTGTATCACGTCGAATGCACGTAGCGACTCGCTTGGCCGTCTTCAAAGCCACGTCCCCATCCGGCGCGCTGTCCACTTCGTAATTCCCGCAAATGGTCGGCGACACACGACTGCGCGCGCTCAACTTTCAGCGGTACACCGTCAACGACTCACACTCGGTTGCAAGGCGTACTCATGCAGGAAAGTCCGGCGCGTTTACCACTGACCGCGCGAGGTCGTCGATGTCAGGAGTATCCTAGGTGAGCATCACTCATCTCACTTTGCGCGGTGGAGTGAGACCGAACGTGTCGTCTGGCTGGTCATCGCCACCCCGAACCTTCCTCGCTGCGTCCACCCTCGTGGGAACGCTTGGCACCTCATCGTGGACCCAGACTTCTCTTGCAATGCGGCGTACAATCTCTGGCTACTGTACGTGCGCGAAGATATCGAGCTCAGCGAGCCGTTTTGCTGGTGGTTCAGGTACGTTCTCGTGCCGCTCCGGCGCCGGTTCAATGCTGACATGCAACTCGCAGAGTCGACGCAGACTCGGAGTCATGATTTGACTGTCACTCATCATCATACTTAAAGCCTGTAGACTTGCTGTAGACCTTGAAACGAGCGATCAGGAACTCAACTTCCAGTATCAGGTTAATCTGCGTGGCACCCCGCCAACAACAAGCTTTGCGCCGCGTCACGCTTCCCTCAGCACCAAGATGAAGTATGGCGTTAATGCTTAAGTGCTCTCGCTCCACCTGGGCGCACAGAGGGGTGTATGCAGATACGATGTGCTTACGGCTGCGGAGTCAGAGTGCGTCAGGAAGCCAATAGTTGGTGAGTCGCCACGTATCATACTCGGCTGGACACCGCTGAATTTGCGTGTGGTAGCAGACGCTCCTCAGAGACGAAGTGGCATGTTCAAACGATGCATACCCTCTAAGCGGAAGATGTACAGTTTTACACGTCTGTCGGAGCACTTGACGACACGTTAGTCGAGCCCAGTGACACTCCTTCTCCGCTGCCCGACTACTGGATGCCACTGAGAGGTGAACCCTCTCTACGCTCGTCAGTAGCGTTGATGTGCCCTTCCCAGCGCAGGGATAGTCATTCTCATCACACGACTTGAGCAGGTGCGAGAAGCGGCATACGGCCGCCTTGCAACGGGTTCGTCTCACCACGGTCCATTGCTCATATGTCTCGTCGTGGCTAACCTCCGCATTTGTCAGAAGGCCGCATGATGCGTCCCGTACGATCCGCGGGGAGCCCAAGCAATGCACAACCGGCCTCGCACGTTCGTTTGTCGAGTTTGGTGAGTTTATTGTCAATCGAGACGCGAACGGGCTGACTACTGATAATAGCTTCACTTTGTTAGAGGAGGATGGTATCGCTGTGAATTAGGGTCCACGTAGGTGCTACGTTGTAGGACACATATTCTCTGCTCAGCATGGCTGTGTATTGCGGCCCGACTGCGCTATTTGATGCACTGCCGCGAACACCGCGTCGCCACCGGCAATACGGACACGACGGAGAAACGGGTAATAGGTGAGTCTATGACGCAGCGGTAGTTCGACTTCGAATTGACTCATACGGATAGCTAGTGTGCATGTCCAGCTACACATCGCGCAATATACCGTCGAGTGGACCCCCTCGCCAGCCAACGTAGGCAGAAGGGCGCACTCGTGATAAGCTAGGAATGATTCGGCCATCTTCTGACGTGTAATCAGCCATCTAATCCATCGAACTTACTTAGGGTGCGCCATGCACGTCGGCGATGAGCAGGCGCAAACACAGCCTTGATGCTCAGCGCTCAACTGCGTGCTCGGTCAAGTACATGTGTCCCTCAAATCACACCTTCTGTCGTTGTCTGTCCGGAGTAGAACGCAGCGGATGGGCTCGGACGTAGCGGTCATCGACACGCGTGCATATCGCAGGGTCAGTGCTGCGATCCCCTGGGTCCCTCACAGTATTGACAGGTATAATCGTTGCGGTAGCTGTGGTGAATCAACGCACCCCGACTGTGTCCAAACCACATACTTCGCTTCGCCGTGTTCATCCGGCACGAGCTACTGAGTGTGAGGGAGGTAAGTGACGCCCTCTGCCGCTTGGTTGCTCGATCCCGTCCACCGTGAGTAGCCTTTCTCGAAGAGAAACGTACCCGTGACGGATAGTTTCCAGTGCGCGCATAGTGCACCAGCGGAGTCAATTAGTCGACCCAACCCTGCGACTCGATGTGTCCGCGGATGTTCCGTACGGCTGCGTGGGGGCAGCGTAGGCAGTAGTATGAATGTTTGTAGGTGAATAGCCCGGGGATCGTAAGCTTGAGAACCCAATAAGCCTAGCAGATGCCGTACTCACTCGGATTGTGCTCACCGCTCTCGTCAAGGGCCATGTAAAAGAAGACGGGCCTCGGCTAGTAGCGAAGGCGAACATCAGCCATGACGAACCTTCCAAGAAAATACTGACCACAACGAGAGACTGGGAGGGTCCGACAACACTCCGCACGCGGGGCCCGCCGTTCACATGCTTTGAGGTCCGCATCGGCGCCATTCGTGAGCGACGCGTGGCAGTGGTTCGGTAGATTGTGCCCAGACTCCGATATCCAGAAGGCAGTGTTTCGTGTGGAGGGGTAGAGATGCGTGTCGTTATGCGTATGCCCTGGAAGACGCTCAGGATATGTGACTACGATGCTGGTTTCTTCGCGTGCGATTCGGGCCTGTTGTCACCAAACAGCTCGCTGAGACGCAGTCAAACACAGAAGTACGAGTACTCACCGGTCGTATTTGAATACCCGACACGCTGCGTCGCTCCAGAATCCCGGATGTTGAGCTTCGGGAGCATACCTGGACTTGATACGGTCGCTGACTCGCTATATGCGCGCTGATAGAGTGAGCGAGGGCATTGAGCCGCGTCTACGAATCGTCAGTAAAGCTGAGTGAGACACGCCACGATGTGGGGCCTCCAGAGTCAAGACAGACCGCGACAGACATGGCTCTAGGTAGGAGCCGCCGGCGCAGGAGCTGAAGTTTGGCTGAGGTCGTCTATGGGAGGCGATTCGAGCACGTTCTGCGCTGGTATAAATCTGGGATAGTACAGAAGAATGCTGACGCTAACCGCAGAGCACCTCGCTCGGAGTCTCAGACTGCTGGCACTAGCGACGTGAGCAGCACACTACCGCAACCGGCGCCGGTGCACGACTCGGAGTAACCACGGATCTGGACGACCTATGACTGCGAAGAAGAACGGAGCCGTATAGTTTTCGTCAATGTAAGGCAGCCTTGTATATGCACAATGGCGACCAATGGATGGGGGTGTGCTCAAGCCGCGCGAATTCAGGCGCAAACGCGTCTGTGGCTGAAGCCCGGCTCTTGCCGAGGCGTTCACGCGACCTGTAGCGAAGTCCCTCAGGCTTGTCGTGCACAATAACCAAGGGTGCTGGCCAGCGTGCGCAGAGCCCGCCCACGACATCTGCACGCATCTAATGCCGACCGCCGTGCGCGTCCGCCTACCAGCTATCTAGTAGTATCTACTGCTTCGTGCGTCGCACCGTCTCCGCGCCTCGACAACCTTTCGACCTCCTCGCATGCGCATACCACTTCTCGGATCCACAAGCCACGCCGGCCATATCGAGCTAGTCTTCGGATTAAGAATAGCTCGTACAATGCTGCCCGGTATCCCTCGCTCCTGGCCGCGCAATGTCGAAAGACTTGGTCGCCCATTTTGTTGGACGAAGGTTGAGATTTTGACGGCGCACCTGCTTGCTCGGCATAGATCCATAGTGAGTCTTCCTTGCTTGACTCGCTGTCTGCTTGTAGTCTCACGTACAGACTGCCATGCTTCATGGGCCGCACCAGGTTGCCTCGTCGCCCTGCGCGAAGTACATCCCGAGCCTAGCCTTGCAATACCTTCCATACGTTGCACCTCTCGTCCGTTCCTCTCGCTCGTCGCTAGCCCTTCATCTTCAAACAGAGACGGGCTGCGCGCATGCGTTGCGCATTGCTACGCTGTACGTTCATCATTTATCCGCATTACAGGACTCACTGCGCCCGTTAGGCCGTGTATCTCACAGGTGTATGTATGCTCTTTTCACACCCACCTCTACTTCACACCGCCATAAATCGTGCGCCGTATCATCCGCAAGTGGACGACGCAAGACCCAACAATTCAACGGAGGACCATACCGCGCTCGGCCATGCGACTGGGCTCCGACGCCTGCCCTGGGCAAAGGATCGTATGCTGTGGGTACAGAGTGGGTGAGGTCACCGGTGTCTACGAAAATCCAGGTGAGTACCAATATATCCTCATGTGCGTGTTAGAGCCAAAGCGGAGTGTCGCCCAGCCGGTCGTCGCGAATCCTGTTCCTCTGCGCTTCGTCTATCGCTTGCGACGATGCCGCGCTACCTCGTCTCGCACATGGAGTTGACGTGCGATGGAGACAACAGCTGACACGTTAATTGGCAGGCGTGTAGAACGCTACCGTACCGAGCGAACTGGCTCGTTCGGCAGTGCCTCCTAGCGTCCGCCGCGGTAGTATATACATCATCTCCACTCACCTACCGCACACGTCCCTTCGTCGCGCACATCCATGACACGGCAGCTCGAACGCTCGGGGTGACGGGCCCACACAACTCGACTGCGACTAGCGCCTATACCCTCACTGGCGAAGGCGACTCAGAAGCTTAGGTTTGACTTCGTCGCCGCTGTCGCTTACGCCCCACGTGCAGATCTCTGCACACATTCCTCATCCATTCCGTGCACCGCGGACCGCGATGGGGGCTGTCATGCCGTAGATGCGATGCCTGTGTTTGAGCCAAAACGGGGTGACGCGAGGGTTACAACTAGCTTCGTCGCAGCAAGTAATATCGGTGGCGGTACTCTGTGCATCATGGGTGCATGTAATCACAGACCCAACGGTACATACTGGCGACGGATGACTTCAGGAGCACTGGGAGAGGGTTACTACTTCGAGCAAGATCCTATGCTTCTTCCTGTCACACCACGTTCGTCTCCCGAATGCGAGTTCAGATTCGGCCCAATGCATCAGTTTAGAATTCTTGCATAACAATCAATCGTTCTGTAACATACTACACCCAACGAAGGCTACGTGGGTTTTTACTTCTTCGATCGAACTGCTCTATAACCCGACGGACCCGCCTTGTCTTTATACTGTGCAGACAGACGGCTCGCAAGCGTGTCCAGCATATCGGACTCGCACTCAAGCAAGTGGATCTCTGCTCGAATACGTTCGATACGAGCCGTGACGACCTCGCAAGCAACCGCAGTGTTCCCAATTTTCTTGAGTCTGGTGAACATGTCTTCCTCGCTGTCTTGCAAGTCCCTGCGGTCGAAACTGACATCCCTAGCGAGACGCGGCTTCTTCGCCGGTGGAGGGATGACCTCCTTCAATAAACCTAGAAACAAGTGATGAGTTCATATATAGCCTAGACATCAAGATACCTACCACGATTGCGCCGGACGGTTGTCCTCCCTCTCAGCGACACACCGCCGAAGTAGCAGCCTTGCTGTTCGGCGGTGCACTTGTCGCACTTTGTCGCATCTTCACTCATGACACAATCAAGCATCCCTGTAGCGAAGTCTACCGCGCACCGGTCACACTACATAGGCAAGTCAGCTCCGTCACCGCTAAGCGCAACTAGATCTGGGCACTTACGGAGGACGTCGCATCGCGCACGAGAGCGGCGCGTTGGGCACGAAGTTCCATCAGTGACTTCTCGTTTTTTGCAGGTGGGTCGGCAATGCTCTCTTCATCCTCGCCACTATCGGACGCGGTTGCATCTACCTTCCGCTTTCCGGCCCTCGTCTGCGACACATTGGGTCCCGAAGTCGCCTGTTGCTTGTCCTGATGTTGACCTTCGGCCGGTTCGACCTCTCGCCGCTCGTGGTGCCCCTCCAGAGCATTCAAGAGAATCAACTCTTTCGAGTCTCGACGTGCCTCCGTATCGGCCCGCTCTCTCTCTGCCCGCTCTCTCTCTGCCCGTTCCAACCGCTCCCGGGCCTCCTTACGACTGCGCTCACGAGAAGCCTCGACAAGCTCTGTCTCGTATTGCTCCATGGTCTGTTCGAGCAAGTCCCACTGATTCTCACGTTGCCATGTCCGAATTTCGGTTGTTGCGTCGCGAACGGCACGCTGCAGGCCATCTCGGACGCAGTTCAGGAGGGTCCTATGGCCTTCAGCGCCACGTAGTGCATTATGATAGAGGATCTGGACACAGCGGTAGATGGTCAGCCGTTAAGGAGCGGTTAATCCAGGCGAAAGTCGAACCAAGGCGTCACGGCAGCCATCAACCCATTCGACGAGCAGCGGCGCACTCGTCGGACAAGGGTTGCGTTCCAGCCAAATGCGGAGCTTCTTATCCGCAGGGTGAGTTGGGAAGACAGATTCGTCAGGGCTGGCAGACATGACAACACAAGAGACAATCTAGGAGTAGACGAGCAATAATGAGCAAAACGGCCGCGCGGACACAGAGACGAAGACAAGCACGGAAACAGTTAAGTAGTCCTCGAGGACCGAGTGACACCAGCAAAAGGCGCGGCGAAATCTTGTCACTGCTTCTCTCGCTTGCCGCCGCGTCGCGCCCCTTCAAGTGGCTACTTCAGGTTCCCACAACGCGGTGTCTCCATGGGCCTACCATAACAAGAGATTGATCGCCGCGTTATGAAGGAACGCGCAGACCAAAGCTACTAATACAATGCAAAAGAGATATAATGTGACTCGTTGATCCAAGGTCTGCTCCGAGTCGCGTGTCTGCAAAAGCCATTGGCCATCCACAACAAGAGATTGCAAAAAGGCCAGCACGGTGAAACGACGCACAATGAGTCGGTCCAAACGCGTCTGCCATGGCGAAGCACGGGTATCGCCGAGCCTATAATCATGTAAGTTACGATCAGCGCTCCAGCCAACTTCGATGCGCCGATGTATCCCCCTCCGCTCGACTCTCCGCGCATCAGGCACTGGCACGGCCGCAGTATATTGCGCCGGGCGGAAGTATCTGAACATGCAATTGAGATGTACCAGGTAACCGCAATACAAAGTACTCAGGCCTCGCCACATCATCAATGCGCTGTCAGCGGCTGATACAAACCAACCTTCAGCGGTAACTCCGGGTTGTTGTTCTCTTTGCCAACCGTAGGATACCACACCACTCCGACGTTCCATTCAATTTGCTTGCCGCTCGGCTCGAAGGTGAAGTTGGACAGCAGTATGGACAGCACAACCTCTGCGAACTCATCGTCAGTACCACTATGAGATACTCTCGGACGATACCACGTACTCATCTCCATCTCCGAAAACTTGAAGCCGCTAAATCTACCTTCAGAGCCAGTGTAACATCAAAAACGCGTAGGACGTACATGCAAGCGCGCTTCCCTCCCGAGAATGTCATCCTATATAGAGTTAGCAATATAGACGGCACGACATCTCCGAGATAGAATGCGTACAAGTTGAGTATACGCCAGGAATACGCGCCTCAGTGACGGTGGCCGGGAGGGACAGCCAACGCTCAGGTTTCCATTCGAGTGCATCTTCGCCCCACACCGCCTTGTTCATATTGGACCCGGCAAAACCGATGACGAACTGCGACCCCTTCGCGATGGGTATGGCGTTCATGAATTTCCCATCTGTCGTGCGAATCGGTGTAGAGAGGGGGAGAACCGTATCCTTGTTCGCCCTGAATACGAGGGATCATTAAGTAGCTGCTATGGCAGTGCGATGTGCAATGGATTCACTTACACTCGGAGTAGAATCGTGGCAGGAGGATGACTATGAAGCGTCAGGCATGAGAACACTCAAGGTATCAGTTCATTTCTCACATTCTCAATGTCTCCCGGATGACTGCGTCGAGCAACGGCAGCCGATTCAGCTCGTCATACGGCAATCCATCGGCGGCGCGTGCCTCTAAGAGCTCTTGCCTAAGCTTCTGCTGGTGATCGGGGTGAGTTGCCAGCAGAGTCAGAATACGCGAGAGTGCGTTGGATGTCGTATCCAAACCAGCCATGATAAACAAACTGGCATGTCAGTCGTGCAACTGGGTGTTCATCGTTGGCGCGAGAGTGAGACTCACGACATCTGCGCAACCACTTCATCGTCCGGCAGTCTGTCGGTCGGATCCGCCGCTGCGTTCGCGCGTACTGCACATCAAAAGGTCAATCAGATCATACGCAGACGATTGCGCAAGTCAAATACGCACGGAGAATGCTGATGAGATCCTTTCCCTGACCGACCTGCTTCATCATCTCCGCGTCGCCCTGCTTAGATGCACGCTTTTTCGCAGCATAGATGTCCTTGGCGCTTCGATCTAAGGTGTCAAGGGTCTGCACGATGGAGTGAACACGGGTGCCCGGGGGAAACAACTTGAGGAAGGCACGGCGGAACCAGCGTGGAAGGGGTTCAGAAAGATAGGCGACCTTGCGGAGGATCATTAGACTGTCGAGCTCCGGCCTACTCGCAGTTCCATCGGCATTGCACATTTGAGATGTATCTGTGAGCGTGTGGCCGCTATAAGAGATCTACAAGTCGCTCACCCTAGAGATTTTAGAGCTTCGCCATAAGGATCTGCTCTGTCCGTCACCAGCGGGTCGAAAGAGTATCCCAGAGCGCCTTGACCAATCAGCTCCAAGGCAACTCGGGCAAGCCATGCGAGCATGTCCAGTTCTTGAGGACCGTCCTGTACACGCGCCCGGATTGCCTCCCGAAACTACACGGTGCTCAGCTTTCATTGCCACAGATATGTAAGTCATTACTCACCTTGCACCCGAGCTCGTGGAAAAGAGGCAGCATTGCACGCATATTGTTGACCGAGAACACGGGGTTGAGTAGCTTACGCTGCTTGGCGTGGTGTGGACCTAGCAATTCATCAGTCTTAGTACCGAAGTAGGTAGTATCGTGGTTTCTACCGAGCGTCGAGACCAAACAGGTACCCAGCGTGCTTTTGTTGATCCTAGAAACCTTTGTAGTCAAAGTCTGCGTAGGAACAGAATCTGATCGTGACTTACCCTAGGAACTCGTCGGTTTCTTGGAAATTATGCTCCTCCTTGATGAGCATCGTATGCAGTGCCAAGGGGTCGGATACATAGAGGATTGGCTCCTATCACATTACATGACTGGTCAGATTGCTACGTCGCACTTGAGGAGAGTATGTGTGCACGTACCCCGAAGAGACCATTTAACTTTGATATTGGGCCGTAATCTAGCGCAACGTGTTTCTGGAATGCCTCACCGTCCCGAGCAATGAATTGCATCAAGTTACCTATGGGCCATAATCGTCATCGCAGAGTCATTTGGGACACAACTTGAAAAACGTACCGCTCCAGAACGACTGAGCAGGCGGGCCAGGGATTTGCTAACGGCCAACAGAGAGATGCGCAAGCGAACATAGGAAACTACCTGTCGTAGGATGATACCCAGAAGTATAACTGCGGCTCCTAAGAGAGCGAGCGACCCAGGAGACCCTGCGAGGAGAGACAGATCCGATCCCATGTTGATCGATCTTAATCCTGAGGCTCACTGCGCGGAGGAATGAGGAATGAGTATATATACCTGACATCATATTGAATCCGGGTAGCGTACACCGTGATGAGTCCGCGGCCCGTTGGCATCGGCGCCTGTTGCATAGCATCAGAGAAGTGTCTCCCCATGGGGATGGATTACCTACAATCTTCGAACGACGCACCGGTTGCTTCTCACGTAGATCCTTCTGCAATCATGCGATGCAAAACAGCCGTCACTTTCGTCGTCATCGAATATTGAATCGTAAGTCACACTGAGGCCGCTGATAGCTATAGACTTCGCTTGTGCTCACCTAGTAAGTACGTCCGTCCCAAGGCTGCAGCAATCCAATACTGGAACGCGCTCAACTTTCTCAGTTCATGCTGCGTATCAGCGAGATTCGTCCGCGAGTGCTGCTGATCGGTACTCATGCGGAAGCAAAATCGGATTAACACTTGAACTCTCTCACGAGAGCTGTACATCGGTTTCGAAGACTTCCGGCCGCAAGAGTGGATCCATCAAGGCACGTTGCGCTCGTCAAGTCCGGCGAGGTCCGGCGGTGTTATTGCAGGTCCGACGATGGTAACTAGTGAACGTACCATACGTCCACTTGCATCCACCGTTGTAGGCTCATATTCCGAGCTTTTGTTCTTTTGTACACTATAAGCTATAGCGGACGAGAGAAGCTGAATCGTCTGCTGATACATGCCAAGTTGTAGTTAACGAGATGGTAAGTCATGGGCGGTTTGTAGGGCTCGAGGATATATCTGGGGGCGAAGTCAGCAATTTCTAGCGCGGCATGGATGGCTGCACGCAACAGGAGCAGACGGCGAGTATGTTACTTACGATCAGCCCATACTAAGCAGACGGATCCACCGTCAACGTGTTCTGTCTCATAGAGCGGTCGAATGATCATGTGGGTAGCGGGAGAGGATCGAGTTGAGTCGTAAGGACACCAATTGTGCGGTAGTGGTGGTCGTTCGTCGACGGGTGGATGTAGTCGGTCGGAGTCGACTCAGGCACTCGCTAGTAGTAGCTGGTGGGCATCGCGCGTAACGGGAGGCCGGTCTGCTTGGTCTCGAGCATGGTCATGAATAGTCAGGTCGTATCCCATGGCGTACACGCATGGAACGGACATGGGGCAGTGGCTGACCTGTCTCGTCGCTGATGCCGAAGAGCGAGGGTCAATGGCGGAGGCCGTCCAGTCATTGGAGACGTAGATCGGCGGCGCGAGGACCACCTCATATCCGCATCGACGGCGTACGTCGTGACTATGTTGTCGGGCTAGTACCCCTGCGCTGCGCATCCATTAGCGATAGGTGAGTCCGGGAGAACAGTATACTCACAGCGCGCAAAGATATCCGAATGCTCTGTTACAGCCCTCAAGCGGACATTCACACACTCGCAAGGTACTAGAGGAGACGGATTAGGATCGTGTCGTCTCAACGGGATAGAAACGAGTGACCCCAATCGCGAGATGCGACAGTTCGCGGAGAGACTCGGCTTTGTGGAGCCATCGGAAGACGCCAGTGCCCTGAAAGCTGCTCCGAGCTTGACATTGTGATCGCAGAAGCGAAACAACGTATCGAGCACTCAAAGAGTGACCACTACTTCGTCCATCCATTGGATGTCCTAGAGAGGGCATTGCAGGTCAACGGCGGGTACTGCTTCCAACATGACTGCAACGCACCACCGGCAACAGCAGGCCTCGAGAGGCAAATTTGAGAACACGTCATCAACAGACGACAGAGGTCAGCGATGCATACAGCACGCACAGCCTGATGGATTAAGATGTAGATCAGTACGTCAGCTGGGCGAATGTATGCGTGTGGTGACTCGCCTTGGTCCCAAGTTCCAGGTAAGTTGTACGGCTGATAGCGTGTATGGCAAAATGGCACCGAGGTGGCTGCTCCGTGAGCAAGCTCTGCGATAACGTTTGAGACATGTGTCGTAGCCCGAACTGCTGCGTGCGGGGATCACAGAGTCGCAGCGATAGAGTGTATGGAGGTCGGGTAGCATTTGCTCTGTGCAGGTCATGAACGGCAGCCGAGAAGAACTCAAAGATTGGTGGACAGACCTTCTCATATGGTTGAAGGCAACTTGAGGCGATATGTTGAAGTGAGGGCGCACCGATACTCGAGTTCGGACGCCTTTTGTACCCTTTCTATCGCCCGATGTCTTCTGTATGCGCATGTTTCCATGTATCCCATCGTGCGGCAGCAGGCCAATTCACATCAGACTGCGTGAGTGATTTGAAGGACTCTGTCGGCGCGTCGAAACGCGACTATGAGTCAGGTCACCCTGTTGAGACGCGTCGTGAAGTTGCTATGCGCACAGCCGTTCGAGTTTCTATTGTCTCTGAGACGAGTCGAGCAGTAATGAAGTGATGACACCTAACAGGTAGCAACATGCGCACTGTATTTCGGCCACTACTAGTAGACAGCGCTTCGTCGAGAACGAGACACGTTGCGATGACGAATCGAGTTTCAAGACCTGTATATCGACGCGCAACCAGATGGCAAGCATACAGTTGAGCAGAAAACCGATGCTCAGTCAAATAAGCCAGATATGCAGTCACCAGTCATAGTCCGAGTCGACGACGGTCGGATATGCACGAGTTCGGTGTCATCGTAGTGGTCGCCGGGGGCGCTCGCGCGAAACGCGTCTGTGGCGGCGCCGGCAGGCTGAGGAGGATGTACATAGGCGTCTACTATTAATGGGCCGATACTGGCTTTCAACTCACTACGACCGTGTCGCTGTCCTCACAGGAGATGGCTCTGTATTTGCTCTGTATCGCTACATTCCGTGACGATGATCCTACAGTCACTGTATTATTCATGCATAGTACAAAAGCATTTCTACTGAGAGATCCTACGCAAATTAGACCGTCTTAGACAACGTGACGAGACATGTCCGACGAGCGAATAAATCAGGTCAGTCAGTGGGCAGAGAATCAAGGCTGCCTCCGTTGAATATGCACTAGCAGGACAGCAGACCAAATGGCATCATGCGAGGCTATCTGATCTGTTGTCGTGTCAGCACATCGCAACGGCGCATACAGGGCAGCCATCCTACAGCTGCAGCCACGGCCAGTGGCTTCTAGATCTCAATTAGACCCATAGTTGTGACCTATATGCAGCTGAAAACGGAGGATACGCAGCGAGAGTAACGATCTGCGTGATTGTTGGCCATTGGCGGGCCACGTACGTCCACCGAACCGGGTCGGACGCCACAGCGGTCACACCACTGGCAATGCGTCATTCAGCGATACCGTAGACTCGTATTGAGAACGAGAGACGTCTAGGAGCTTCATCTTCTGCAGCGCCACAGTCGCCAAGACGTCCAAGTCGTACGCGTGGCCTACTTCAAGTTGATGTGTGGCTTGCAAACGTTGGCTACAGCCGTGAGCCATGGCCAGGATACGCGTGCGCGAAGGTTGTGTATGAGCAGCAGGTAGCGTCCCGACGCCGCAGCCCGAGTGTAAGTCTGAAGCACGACGATGCGGACGGAGTGCCTGACCGGGCGCACCGTCGCGGCCTGCGTCGAAGTGCTCGTGTGAGCAACGGCTGCCACCGGACTCGGAGGTTCGCGTATAAGTTGTGCGTTGTTCGACTGTGTCTTCGCTGCTGACCCTTCCGCCCCAGTCCTCGCGTTTCAGCCCCGTGGAAGCTGTGTTGTACGACATCATGGTCGCTCATCACCTCGCTCACATTGCCCGGGGTCTGGTCTCCGTACGCAGCTTGCTCAGTCGAGTTGATGCCTCCGTTGTGTAACCTCTTGCTACGCGGGAGAGACCGACGGGCGCAGGTTGTTATATATGGCGACCAGGCTTCTCGGGCGCTCGCAGAAAAGCAGGAGGTGGCGATGTCGGCCGCGTGACTATTTCGGAGGGATAGGACGCCCCGGGATTGAACCTGGGAACCAGGCGCGGACGTCTGCGACGGGCGAATGCAGCGGCTCGTTCAGCCACCCACTCCGTGTCCCGTACCCGCCGTCGTGCACACCATATGATGCGTGCTTGCAGAGCGAAGACATGGCCGCGGATCGTCGGCGTGACGCGGGCGTCGATGGGGGCAGGATAGTGCGCCGCGAGGGAACCTCACGTCCGCTGAAGGCGGCTGAGGTGACGAACGATGCGAAGAACGTGAAGCCGCGCGGCGTCCTCTGAGCGGGACCTGAACTGAGGGATCGTGCATCGGGGAAGTCGACTCGCCGGTGAACAAACGAGGTTGCGGCACTTCCGCTCGACGGGATGATACTCAGAGTTGGACAGCGGCGGGCGATCGTGCACCTGGCGTGGACGAGATGGAAGACGCCCCTGGCCGCGCTTCCATTGTCCAGTGTCGAGGCACCCCTCCGACTGCGTACACTTGTGGCGGACGAGAGCTTCAGATCGGGAAAGACCACATTTGGAGCACTTGCGGACCGTCTTTCAGGTGCACCTGTTTGACATGTTTAAGAGGGACCGAAGTCCTGTGCGGCAACGCCCGCTCGTAGGAAAGAACCTGGAAGCTGAATCACGTCGCTCCAGTCCCTGCCGAGGCTCCGTTCGGTAAAGGCACACTATTTTCCCCGGACAGGTCGAGTCGCGTGGTTGGTGTACCTTGCTTGTGTATCTAGCTCGAAGCTGGCGAACCACGCGGGCGCGATATGCTCGGCTCTGGAGTAGTGTACATCCCTAGAGAGTGGCCGACGCCCCCTCCGGAACCGAAGCTGCGATGGTGGCGTGAGTACCCTGAATGAGAGCCAGAGGACTGATGACCTACGAGGTTTGGGACATGTGTTATAGCACGAAAGAATGTCTCGTTTCGACGGAGATATTCACTGGGACAGAGTATGTGTGAATGCGCTCCGAGAGCAAGGTGTGGCATGCGCTCACCTGTTGGTTGGCTTGAGCAGCATTTCTCGTTGAAGCTTATCTGTAGCGTAGAGGGAACGGGGACATGGTATGTCTACTGGCGGTTTGCTCCTGGGTTATATACCGCCGTGGAATGGTCTCTGATGGCACGAGTCACGAAACGCGGTGTCCCATCCACAATCACTCACAGCGACGCGGATAACAATCGCGCGCGATACCTTTTGTCTCGCTGTACCTCGGTAGCAACCGCTGAGACTGAGTGCAATTGTACAGCGCCCTCGATCTGTCACGGAATCGTGGGTTGCCGCTGACGGAGGTAATTGTCAGCGTAAAAAACAAGACAACAGCTACGAGTCGCGACTATATTTAGACGCACGTCAATCATAAAACCCAGTAAAGCTCGACTTTGACGTTGTTCAGTTAGATCCGCACCGTCTGTGGTCGAGCCGCTTTTGGCACACACCTGTACACAACTTGTCCAGACCGACCAACAAAAGGGAGGACGTGCCTTGTTACGCACTCTACAGCAAATCATGGGAGAGTGACCAACAAGGAAACTCATCCATTCTTCACATACGCGGCCCACTCTTTACCTTTGTCCGAGCCTCCGTACAGCTTCTCGAGCTCTGTCCGCGTCAGGAACGCGTGGTCTTCCCAGGCGAACCCGGGAAAGACGACCTCCGTGATTAGACAGCCTACGTGGTCTTCTCGGGGTCGGCGGCGGCAGACAGATGGTCGGGTAGGAGGTGAGACATCTTCCAGATCCCGGAGGGAACGAGTAGTTAGAGAACTTCGCCCGCTTGTATGTTCGGGCTCAAAACCTGAGCAATGATGGGCGATAGGCATAGCTATGATGAAGCCTTGTACAGGGTATTGACGAAATGGTGTGCGTACCTTCTTCTCGAGCTTGGGCGGGCTGCCGGGCGTTGAAGGACGGTTATGAGGTGTAAAACGTGCAAAGTCCAATAGTATAGGAGTTAGCAAATTTCCCTGTATACTCAAGAAAGACCATCGGACAGGAAGATCCATACTGCCGACTTGTTCATATGGAAAACCCCACGCTTCTCGTCGGGCGGTAGGAGATAGTAGATGGTGGTGGCGAGCGAGCGAGCGCGATGCACCTCCTACAACGTAGACCGTACCAGCGCATGATGGCACAGTGTTTCATGAGTCGTCTCCGCAGATGGCTAGATACTGCGCTCTTACCAACAAACGGAGAGGTAACAGTCTCAGACTGGTGGTCTATCTCGGCGAAGTGTCCTGAGCGTGTCATGTGTGAGGACGGGCATCCAATCAACTACAATGTATGACTCGCAGTCAATGCAATGCAAAGAGGGAGATGTGCGTTACTTACTGCCCTCTCGAAGCTTTTGCAGGCGTAGCTCAGGTATGAGAGTCAAGTTCGGGATCGAATCATGAACGATCCGCGCGTACAAGAACTTTAATCGGGGAAAGCCGCGCATCCTCCCCAGGTGTAGTGAGCGTAATACAGCGGAAAGACAATCAATCAGCCGGGAGAGTGGACATTGTCTCAGCGAGTGACCGCCGCGGTGCGAGTCGTCCAAGAGGCGTCGTCGTCCAGCACGGCGGTGGTGAATGCGTCGGCAACAGCCGAGCTTCAGCCACAGACGCGTCAGAGCGACCACCGACCGACCCGTCCCCCCACATGCTCTCACTGCTCTCTGCGGAGCCACTGCCTTTCGTACACAGCAATCCGCGGATAAGGAGGACTTCATCGCCTGGCGATGTCTGCGAGTGCCTTCTGACGACTCCAATGTTTGTCCGCTGCTCCCGAACGTACGACACCTTGACCACCTCCCGGATGAGCACTCTCCGCCTTCGCAGGCGCATACTAACGGCTTGAATGACACTCTCCCTCCGTACTTGCATTGCTCGCAAACTCGATTGGTCCGCACGCCGTACTACCTCGTATCGTTGGTTGCTTGTCTCCCATGGTCAAGCCGCGCTCGGCTGGCCATTCTGAGGGACAGACGAGTAGCCTACGCGCAACGTTTCAACACGGCGAGCTTCTTCGTCGACGAAGGAGAGAAATATGATCTTACGGCGCATTCATTTGCTTAGTATAGGTGCACCGTACGTCCTGCTTGTCTGATTGATTGCCCGTCCGCGCCCTCACATATATTCACTGTTTTCGTGAATTATATCGCCGTCGGTTGTTGTACATGTGATGTTTCCCCTCGCCTACATCACATTCCCGACTCGACACTCTGTTGGCTTATGATGACCTCCGTACATTCAGGTTCGATCCCTCTTGGCGCACTCTTCGCCAGCCGAGTTCAACTCCATGTGTGCGGCCATCGAGGACTCAGGAGGTCGCCACCCTCCGCCGCCGCGGCGTCGCGCTCCTCAGGGCGTCTGCAATCCCGGTTCCTTCTCATTCAGTCTTCCCCGACTCCTCGCCCTGAGCAACATACGGGACCGCCCGCATTGTACCTTACACTGTGAATAACACATCCGTCCCGTAATATGGCGCTGACTGCATATCCATTTGCCCGCGCAGTGAGTAGGTCAGTGGTTGACATGTCGCTGTATACGCGCGGTATCTTCGCTTATGCCGAAATCTCAGGCATATTGCCATCTGGCTCGTGGCCCGCTCCGTTACGGATATGCCCCGCAAATCGGTGACGCCACGCAACTCAACGGCGCAATTTTGATCTTGTTCGCCAAAGACTTGCTCTCGCTTACAGCCGGCACAGGGCTTGCGCTGGATCTATGTACTAACCCTTGTATACCCTCCGAAGGCTGGGATTGATCCCTACTAGCACTATTCACCATGATGCAATATGCATGCATGCTATGCACCATCACAACCTAAGCTCAACATGTACAGGTCCGTCTTCTCACCGTCGTATCTGGTGTATTGATCCCGCTAAAAGTGGTAGTAAAGCCCGTACAGTACCCACTGGTACTAGCAATATGAGATCAAGGCTGCCTCATGTACGCCTGCGATGGACCTGATCGCATATGACCAGCGCAGGATCTTGGGATCACTGCTTGATCGCAAGTCGGTGCCGGGGCCACGCATACCAGCATATAAAAGGAGACCCATGCCTGTCGTATCCTCCAGCTCATCTTCTCCTTTCGAGTTCACCGAGTAGGTTGCCGGCAAGTAAGTCTTCCGACGGTAATAGAGTCAATATTGCACTTACCATTTGCACCCCTCCAGCCTCGCTCTATTGTTTTACGACTCACGTTCTTCCCGCCGAAATCCTTGATAACGACCCCAGCACATACAAGACAACATGCGCTACTCTACACTCGCCTCTACTGTCCTTTTGGCGGTGGCCACAGCTCCCGCACTCGCTCATCCGGTCACCATGTGAGTGCCTCGCTATTGATTTTGATCTCATGGCTGAGCGTACAACAACAGTCGCGCGACCGGGGATGCCTCCATGGTCAGCGAGCGCGAGCTCCAAGACGTACTGGTGGGGCGCGGCTACTACGACGACATCCTCTCGCGGGACCTCGAGGCGCGTAAAGACCCTGACAAAGCAGTGTCGAAGCAGGCCGCTGCGAGTGCCCAGGGGCAGAGGCGGATGACAATGGGCCAGTGGCGGCAGCGGCAGGCCGGTAGGGAGGAGGAGAAGGGGAAGCGCTTGCGTGAGTGTCTGGCCCGGGTTCAGGACTCCGCGCGTGGACTCACAATGAAGCAGCAAACCCGTCTCACCCGCATCTGAACGGCGGCGCCGGGCAGGGGGCGGGAGGAGGCCAACACCGTTCCCGGGAGTATGACCTCGACGGCGGGCTGTTCGGGCGCGCGACCGAGGATGCCTCCATGGTTGAGCGTGCGCTCCAAGACGCACTAATGGAGCGCGGCTACTACGACGACCTCCTCTCCCGAGACCTCGAGGCGCGTAAAAACCCTGAAAAGCCGAAGCCGGACGCTGCTCAGAGGCGGAAGGAGTTGAGGGAGGGTCAGTTGAGGGCATTTGAGCACGGTATGGCCCAGGGTCATGACAGGCCGACTCAGATTTTTGGCCAGGGGACTCGGCCTGGTCCGTCTCGCCCGCAACAGAGTGGCGGCGCCGGGCAGAGGGGGGGAGGCCAACACCGTCCCCGGGAGTATGACCTCGACGGCGAGCTGTTCGGGCGCACGACCGAGGATGCCTCCATGGTCGAGCGTGAACTCCAAGACGCACTGATGGAGCGCGGCTACTACGACGACCTCCTCTCTCGGGACCTCGAGGCGCGTAAAAGCCCTGAAAAGCCGAAGCAGGGCGCTGCGAGTGCCCAGAGCCTGGGGCACCTGCAAGAGCAGAATCGGGTGGTGGGGGGGTTCTTGCGGGGGCAGATGCAGGCGCGGAGGCGGGAGCGGGAGCAGATGCAGAGCCTCTCTCCCTCCACGTCTGGTCCGTCTCACCCGCATCCGAACGGAGGCGCTGGGCAGGGGGCGAGAGGCCAACACCGTCCCCGGGAGTATGACCTCGACGGCGGGCTGTTCGAGCGCGGCTTCGAGGCAGATGAGCTTGACTGAGCGGACAGCGTAGCATGATCGTGGCGCTGTACGATGTATCTCTGCCTGTCGTACGCATCGTGTACATTGTTGCGCATTGCTTGTAATGTGAATCGTAACGTGAAGACTCACTCGTGCGTGCTTGGGACTTTGAGGATCAATCAAGCATTGTTCATGCATAGCATGCATGTCAAACATCCCGAGCAGTAACTGTATATGGCCCGGTATTGGCTCGGTGGGAGTGCCGGTTATGAGCGCACGGGAACAATTCTACATACAGTACTTAGGTAGATTCAATTCGCAACACTGGGCTACGACGCGCGCATCTTGGGGGTGTACCGCTACGTCACTTCGTCTGACCAGAGATCGCTACTCGTGTGTAGTTTCACGCCTATGTCTAGCGACACATCCGAATCACTCTTAGTCACACCAGAGAATGCATATTCGGAGCAAGTAAGTACTGCCGCAGTGCGAGTCGTCCGAGTCCAGCACAGCGGTGAACGCGTCGGCAAGAACCGAGCTTCAGCCACAGACGCGTCTGAGCGCGACGACTCGGACCCATCGCACTACATAAGTATTCTCACTACTCTCTGCGGAGCCGTCGCCTTTCGTACACAGCAATCCGCGTATAGCGAGAAGCCTCGCTCGACTTAGGCTATCCTACTCGCAGGACGACCTCGGAGACTATCCGTGCGGTCCGCTTGAAGCACGAGTGTATGCACGCGCAAATGTGCAGACGGTGAGCGGGCAGACGATGTACAATGTCACGATGCGCCCGCGGCAGCACAGGTACAAGTCCGAAGGACCTCCGGCCTAGTCGTGCCCTACGTGTACTCGCGTCGCCTTATGTCTCGAGCGACATCGTCTGCATGCCTCATCTTTGCGTAGCCATCGTCTGCCAGGACGCGCGCATCATGGTTTTTCACATGCTGGCTTTGTCGCGGCTGGCCCTCACCTGTGTGAGTAGACGAGAGGGTGTCGTTCTCGACATAGGCTGTGACGAAGGCGGTAGTCGCGGCACGTAGTCTAGGTGAGCACGGTATCCGCTTGGCTTAGTGCCCTGATGTTAGACTTGCGCTAGTCGAACCATCTATATCTAATTTCCTCCCCAGACATTCTGCTCTTGATCACCGCCATTACCCATAGAACATGCGGCTACACCGGGTCCTCCTCGCTGTGATCGCTCGGTCCTGCCGGTGCGCTATATGTGACATGAGAACTCTCCATCGCAAGTACGTATCCATCCCTGTCGTAGAGATATTTGACTGAACTGTCAACAGGATGGACCGACCAAGGATGTTGAGCACCCGTTTTAGTTACTTACCTCCAACACGCCCAGTAGCTCGCGTTGCGCGGTCGAACCAGAACTAATCAGCCACGAGCTCAAGCGCGAGCAACCGTTGTTGTTCCTTCACAGTACCACGTCAACTCGTTGACCCTGGAATGGTGGTCGTTGCGACGGTGAGCCAACACCCGCGCAGCCTGGGCCGTCACGATGGTGCGTAGCGGCCGTTGTTCGGTGAGTCTTGGTCCGTTAATTCAACCATTGTAACATCTCGCATGATATGCAGTATGTGAGGGCGATGCATCAGTAACAAGCTACGCGCGACTGTGCCTCGGATGCTGTGAGTGTACCATCAGTCTAGACGAGTATACCAGTTACTGATTATGGCTTCGTATGGTCGGTCAATAAGGTGCACACGCTATGCAAATTATGTGAGTTATTCCCGGTCATCTGGATCTTCCGTCGGAGCGCAATTGTGATTGTGTACGAGTCAGTCATGCAATTCGATGTACTGCCACGAACAACACATCATACCTGGGCGACACAGAGATGATCGATGGGCTCCCAGTGAGCCCGTCACATTCTGTAGGTTGACTGCCTGGAGATGGATCACCTGTTGCGCGTTGATTGCGCGCATATACAGAGAATCTCACCTCGATGGTTGAAGCCCAACGGAGGAACCTGTCACGCCGATGTGATGTGGAACAATCATGACATCCGCGTTCTAATCGTTTGTCGTATGGAATACTAAGTAAGCACCGCACATGTCATTACTAACAACCGGCCATTGACGAGACGTAGGCGTGGCCGAGCAGCGACATATCAAGTAGATGGTGATCCGCCCCCCATCGTACTGCAGATGCACGCGTCCATGCCCCCACTTTCGTCCTGACCTCCGCGTCTCGCACTGCCCAATACACCAGCTGTCGCGGGACCGGCAAGCGTTCGTATCTGCGGTAGCCCCGGTACGCCGGTCGCGCTGCGCACGGGACGGGCGAGGAGCGTACGCATGTGTTGTGTACAGGGCGAGCGGGACAGATTCGGGGTAGGTTGCGAAGAAGTTGTGAGGTGCCAGCCTGAGGATATATTTGATAACGTGGGCGACCACGACCACGCGCGGTGCAATCCGCGAAGCATCAGAACATGCGTACGCATTGCGTGGGCACGAGCGGACAGCAGACCGGACAATAATCACTTACTTTGGGCCTATGCTGAGCAAGCTGATGTACTTTATTGAACCCTCCGTCCTGCGGAAAACAGCTGGCCGAGCTCTTGGATATCGCGCGTCGGTTGCGAGGGGTACCGGCGGGAGATATGTAGTGCGGTGTACGAGCCAGTTATAAATTGGGCATCATTGGCTCGAGAGTCATCTTTGTATGCGCTTGCGATGGAGGCAGCGAGGCGCGGAGATGGTGAGAGCTTACGCCGAGAGGGCACGAAGGTGCGGTCGGTTGGTGGGCGGACGGGTACTCGGCGAAAGCCGACCTTCAGCCACAGACGCGTTTGCGTCCCGCTTTGACCAGTCTGACTGACGTCGTACGCCTTGCAGGTCGACCTGACCATCCTGTGCACCAAGCCCTGCTGCATACTCAGTCGCATGCGGGACCCGTCTCAACTCGCTTGCCTCTCCGGTACATTTCCATCACCGGCATACCTGGACACAGTGACCCGGACTAATGGCCATGGACCAATGCCTTCAGACGGCCTTGTCCGCAGACGTATCGCCCTTCCTCGGTCACTGGCAACAACATGAATTTTACTGCTTACCAGTCTAGATAGACTCCTTCCATTTCCGTGAACTCGGGCGACGTCTCGCGGTGTCCGGTTTCAATCTCCATCTCGGAGCTATGCCCAAACCTGCAGTGTACGTCTCCAGAACTGGGACTCATGCGAACGAATGCTGATCACTTGCGTGAGACGATACAAGGAACGTCCGAAGCCGAGATCGCAGGCTTCGATAGAGTTGCTTTCTGGCGTGGCTTCACGCTCGGGGTCGTCGGGACAACACATCATGGCAATGCACCGTTCGTTGGTGAGTTACTCACAGCTTTTTTTCGACTGATTCTCACCTCGGATTGAGTTACGTTCTCGATATGCCTTTCTGGATACACCAGCGCACGCATCGAACACGAAGGGAGAAGGCGGCGTTTTCTTTCCTTGCGCGGAAGCGGCGCTGATGAGGCTGTACAACAGATCTTTCCATCCGCTGCACCGCATTCATCTGAGGTGAGTCTCCTGTCTGCTGTCGATCACTCCCAGTATCTCAGTTTTGCCAGTGTCCCGAACTAGATCATCGGTCTCGAGGACACGCCACCAACAGCTTTCTCGGGCACATTCACCACTTAGCGATGCTGCCAACCCCCGGCGCAGACTTGTCGCTCGACGCGTTCTATGGCCATGCTAGTTGGATTCAAGTCGGCGACAGCTTGTACACTCATGTTGCTCGGCTAGACCTTGCATCTTCCGACCCTCGCGCCGGCTTGGCCATGACCGACGGGAAGCCTTCGCTAGCAGGTGAGGTCGCATTGCATCCGTGATGAATGGTGGTAATGCACAGGTATAGGTGATGATGTCGCTCCGCGGTACGTCGTGCGATATCCGAGGATCCGTCTTGCCAATCGCTGCGTATGCCGTACTGTATTGTGGCCACGCACATTGATGGTATGTCCGTAAACACGCAACCTGAGCCTATATTGGCAGATGTGATTGTGGAGCCGAGGCGAAAGCCAGGACAGATGCCAGATATGCCTGTGCAAAGTCTGTGATATGGCTCAGTTATCTTTCTTAGTAGGTGTTCGTTGTTACTGTGTGCTCTACAATGAAGCTTACAGTGGAGGACTCAGAGCTGCACTGCCACCCTCTCGCCATGTGGGGTAGAACAAGGTTAGCAGTGTCGGATTTCGGTGACAGTCATAGGCAAAACCACCATGTCTGGGTTGAGAGTCGAGATAATGGCTATTCATATTCTAGCAATGCAGTATTGGTACAACAAGCTGTGTTGAGGTTGTGAACAATCCATGCAATATCATCAATTGTCCACTGTTGCTGTTTGATGCTTAGTTTGGATCCACACATCATGAGCTCTGATCAGGCCCACATGCATAACATGCATGATATGTGATTAGGCCACTTCATTTCACATATCAAACAAGTCAAGGACCTTGAATTTCCCAATTGTCCTGATAGCAGATTGGAACATTGCAACTCATTGATGCAGTATATGGTATATATATAAGAGTACACAAGAGTCTCATACACTATATCTGCACTCACTATGAGCAACAGCACATCTGCCAGTGTACAAGAGCTTCAAGATGCATTCAACATTGTGTAAGCATTTACTCATACTCTATGGCTGAATACTCATGCTGGCTTTACCAACAAGATTCACTGATGATTGTGCATACATAGCATCACTATGTGAGTCTTCTCATTCCTAATTCCTGCAGATATTGAGGCAATCTTAGGCTTCTACTTGTTTGACTTTTGCTTGACATTTGACCAACAAGTCAAGTTCTTGTGGAACCGCAAGCTGTCCATTCCATCAGTGTTGCTTGCACTTATGCATTCATCAACCATGATCTTTGGTATATCTCAATTCGGATTTGAGGTTGCCCTAGGCTGCAAAGTTTGTTTATGCCTCATGAATGACACCCAACCGCTACTGATTGATGTGACATTACAGAGGTTTGCAACCAGTATCAAAACTGCTTCTCTATTCATTCTTATATTCTTGCAGTGATGAAATCTGGTACTACACCAATTATGGGGCTTACATTGTGCTCAGCATTGTCATATCAGGCATGTACTCTATTGACATGCCAGTGGCTGATAATGTGGCCTGACCCCATGATCTCAGCAATTTCAGCTTTGCGTGTCTATGCCATCAATGGAAGGCATTGGCAGCTTCCTTCACTCATTTTTGCAGTGGCCATTCCAGGGATTGTGCAAGACATAGTATGCATCCATGCTGATTGGTGTAGTATAGTTGCACTCACATGGGCTTTCAGTATACAATGGTCATGACCACTGCAATCAATGCCCCTCAGGTTGGATGTGTATTGACTGTGCCCAAACTCAAGTTTGACAGTGGGTAAGTCATTGTTACAAATGATTCTGACATCCTAATGTTAGTAATCACAATGGTCTTGGGTCAGTTGTAAGTGAGGTTCCCTTGTCTGGTGATCTCAAAACTCATGTGGGCTTCACCAGTCGCTGTTGCTTCTACAATTGTGGTCTTCACAGCAAACATCCTTGTCTTGGGAGCAACATGGTATCACACTTTGACAGTGAAGA
>NW_025955123.1:0-89678 GCF_022376445.1 Fomitopsis serialis
ATTGTCTGCGCATCCTTCGACATCATATTGGATTTGATATCCAAGGGCCTCACTGGCTGAGGCATGTCCTCCAAGCCCATCTTGGCATGAATTCACTCCGGCGCTCGATGATACAGGCTTAGGGGCAAAACACATTCGAGCATGAACAAGCAAGCTCAGCTCAGCTTGCAGCAGCAACGTAGCCGAAGATTGCCGGTGAGTGGCTTTACGTCGAGTAGCTAATGCGCCGTTTACACAAGCTTGTCTACCCGCCTCAGGTACCAGGCTAGTAGATAATGACCACATCAGACAAGACAATGGAACCAGCCTGAGCAGAGGAGATGTCGATTCCATATGTATCTCTCGAATTCTTCCCTACTTCCGTGACTTAGTAGCTCTACGTACGAAGCAGCCTGAAGTCGCGGTGGATAGCAGCCTTGACTCCGCTGCTGAGCGAATGAAGATCAAGAGCTCGACCCGCAGGAGTACGCAAACCGCCCTCACGATGGCGACGACTTGCAGAAACCTCTGCCCATCGTACCATTGGCAAGGCTCAAGGGGTCTGCAGATAATTTGGCGGGTATACAGACGTTCGAACTGAAGCCGTTTGGCTCAGGCGAAGCTCACGGCGGAACATCTGCCTCGGCTAAGCGACGGGTCCATTGCCAGCTGAATCCTGCAAAATCTGTTTCCGAGGAGATCACATTGTAGGAACATGAAGCGACTATGTATCAGGTCGGCGTCAACATGTGAGATACCAGAATAAACCTCGATACGGCTACCAATCTCGGTGGTGTTACATGCCAGTTCAATGGCTTCCATCAGGCTTCAGACTCCCTGGCTGCTCATATTATCATCAAGCGGCGCTCGCAATGACAGGGTGGTTTGACTGTTCAGCGGCTCATCAGATAGTGAACCTCATCCCGGAAACAGTACACTTACGGGGAAGACGCGGCTTGGACCGTATGTCTTGTAATGCAGAGAAGGACGCGCGCCGCTGCCGCGACGTCTTACTCGTAAGTGGTCGATCTGGCATTGCGATAGCGAGACAGGAATCCAATATTAACTGTGTTATCTTCATGAGGCCTTGGTCTGCAGCCACGATTGGGTATTTCTGAAACTGCCAAAGGATCAACAGGTATCTGTACCGCTTCAAGGAGGATTCAGCTCAACTCGGTGCCACGTCGGAGAAGGCACGTACGATGATGAGATCGGCGTTGACACCTTGCAGGATAGGTATCTTGACCGGTACGAGTGGACGCTCCCCTTCAAGTCGAGGTATTCTTTCGGGAATGGCGATTGGCACACCAGACCACACGGAGAAGGTGCAATAGCACGTACGGATGACCATGTTTTTCTGATGCTATAAGAGTCGTCAGTCTCCAGAATCAATACTTCCTTCTGCGATACGTACGTCATCCACGTCATCCACAGCAACCCGACGCAGGGGAGCAAAGTAAAACATTGCAGTGCGAAACTGGAGCGACAACGTCACTTGACACAGAAATCAGCGTCGACATTCACCGGCATTCGGTATATTTGGCTCACTCACATACTAAAGTATGAAGAATCAGAGGCTCCATAAGCGTCGCGCTCGCGTCGGATCCCCAGATTTCGCAAAGCTGCGCCTCCTCCTTCAGCTCCCTCGTCGCTCCAATCGATAGCACCTGGTTGAGGCCAACGCAAGTCAATCTTGCAATCTGCAAGTAGCCCTTCAACATGGGAGGTATTTCATAACTGCTTCCTTGCTTAGTGTGTGCCTCAACGGCGTCTGGCGTGGCACGCTGGAGCAGATGAGTGTACTTCAGGACATATCGAAGGCAGGACCAGGCGCCCTTCGGTAAGCTGCGTATGGATACTCAGCCTCGACAACCTCAGTCGACGGAGGATGATAACGCACCCCCCGTAGGGATCTCTGTGAATGCCAAAGGCATCTGCGAGTATCTTGAACGCGAGGTTTCTGAATTGGTGCGACACACGCAGGAACGTCGGGAATGGGTTGGCGGCCAGTCGCTCCTCTATTTCGTTATCATCTTGCGTCTCGGAAGAAAAGATTAAATACAAGTAACGAGAGGCGGTTACGAGGAAGATGTCGATCCAGAGCTCGGGAGGAAGAAGCAGAGGATATCTGGGACGAGTGATCGGACGATGGCGCGGACAGATGAAGTAGTCGTATCGCGGGTCATTTCTGGCTAGATTCACACTGTGGCGAACGTCTCTCATGTCTGTACAGCACATAATTCAGTATCTAGTCGGAGAATAGTGGCACAATAGCGAGTGATCACCTTGCACAGTATTTTCCATTGTCATCGTGTTATGCTTGACCATCATGCAACTTGATATGCTGACACGATCCCGCGAGCGGAGTGTAGGGACCAGAGCCTGTTCGTCGAGGGGATGATGAGTGTCAGTAGCAGATGGGTATATCAGCGCTACCTTGTGTCTATCGGCTGCCTCACGCAAGCCTCATTGAAACCTTGAGGCTCCGCAACCTGATACTACAAGTCTATAAGGGACTCGCCGGAGGCCGGCTAGTAGTACTATTCGCAATAGTAAGTTTGACAAGCCTATCGTGCCTTCCCACCAGTAGCGCTACTGACCTCGAATGCCTGCGAAGTCGTGCTCGGTGCACGCGGAAAGCTCGTGGCAGCCCGGCGAATGTCAGAAGCAGACGTCCTCCCTTCGAGTCAAGCAAGCTCAGTACCAAAACGGCAGCTGCAGTCGTTCGGCGGTTGAGCGCTTCCCACCAACGCGTGGCCACCAAAGGTATTACGAAGTACTGATGCGTTCCACTTGCTCAGGATGGAAAGGGCACAGGGACTGATGCCCTATATCATGTTTCTGGCACAGAAGTACATCAGCGCCTGAACGCACGATTGTACGATATAATCGTGTTAATCCCCTCAGCCCGGAACGTATCAGGCTCAACCCACGCAAGGCCAGTCACGTTCGCGTCCCACACAATATCCAGCGGGCTCCCCACATCGTACGCTGGCCACAACGGCGTCCCCTCCTCCACATACGCGCCACTAGCCCTGAAGCTGTTCGGGTCCAGATCATGTATGAAGCTCGCCCACGACCTGCTCATCAGCTTCGCCAGCGCGAAGTAACTTTCGGGCACGCCCGCGAACGGGTCGGGCGAGACGTCGTACCCGTACCCGTCCGTGTTGTCAAAGACGAAGGCGACCTCCTGGAAGTGCGTCACGCCAACTTCGATTGGGACGCCGTTGGGCAGAGTGTTGAAGCGGTAGCAGTACGCGGTGTTTCCGCCGGCGGCGAAGACCTCACATTGGTACCGCCGCCCAGCAATAAATGTCGCATCGCCGGCATATGCGGAGGTGCGGCGCCATCTGTGGTGCAGGCATGTGTCATTGAGAGAGACTGTACAACCACGGGAAGATGAACGCACTGGAGACCCAAGATGTCGTTGAGGCGCGTACAACCAAGATCTTCTGGGATGCCAACGCACGGGTCGTCGGGATAGACGTCGATGATCTCCTCGGCGAGAGCGGGGGCAAGAGGTGTGTAGGGATGAATACTGCCCTCTGTATGACCGTCCTCTCAGACCATGCGTTACGCGGCTATCTGCAAACTGCTCACCTTCGAGCACTTGCAAGAACTGGGCCGTCGTGTTGATGCCTATCGGGCCAAACGCCGTCCCCTCGTCCGTATTCGTCCCGCAGATGATCGGCACATGGACGTAATCACCCGCCTCGAGCTGATAACTCGCCAACTTCGCAATGAAATCTCCGTCGATGACTGGGAACCATACGCTCGCGTTCGTCGTGTTCACCGCGGCGTTGATCGTGTCAAACGGCGTCATGCGGAGGCACGCGAGCACATCCGCCGCGGACGTGCACCCGACATTGTCGACGAGCGCCTGGTACGCGCCGTCGAAGTAGTCCGCGGTGTACATCCCGTTCCATTGGATGGAGTTGCCCGATTCCATGATCCCGGCGCGGAAGAGCCCGTCGTCTCGCCCGTTGTAAGCAACGAGGTGGAAGCCGACGGACATGCCGCCTGCGCTCTCGCCTGCGACGAGTAAACACAACTGAAGATGCGTACGATGTCCGAAGCACGTACCCCATATTGTGACTTTGGTTGGATCACCTAGCGAGCGTTCAGCATAGCATCCCACATCCGAGAGAGGTGGAGATACATACCGCCAAATGCACCGATGTTCTCTTGAATCCAATGCAAGGCCAGGCGCTGGTCTCTGAGGCCCATGTTTGTGCTACCCTCGCCGGCTAGCTGACCGGAAGCCATAAAGCCCCTACGTGTACTGGTCAGTGCCTGCGTCAGTCTCACGTTGTGATCGAAAAGCGTACCAAGCAGAAAGACGGTAGTTGAATGAGACGCCGATGAACGGCTTCCCGATCTCCACGCTGTTCTGCACGATGAACGAAAGGTTGTAGCGCTGATCTGGGGAGCCGCCCTCAACGAAGCTGCCACCCTATATACACATCTCAATTGGCATGTATGCCGACAGGCAACACAAGACTTGCGTAGATCCAAATGCCAACTGGCAGAGGCTCGTCGTAATCCGCGTAGTTTGAAGGACGGACGACGTTCAGATAGAGGCAATCTTCGCTGACATTGAAGCCCCATTGGTCGCTCTTCAACGGACATCCTCAGCATCCCGCATCAAAAAAGTGAAAAAAAAACACTCACGCCGTATCCTACACACTCCACACTGTACTCTGTCGCCTGACGCGTTCCGCCAAAGGATGTGTTCAGCGATCGAGGGTTAGCAAACCGCAGCGGGCCCACGGGCGGCTGGGCAAACGGCACGCCCAGGAAGAAGTCCTGATTGTAATCGGGGACATAGCGGCCGACGTATGTCCCATTCAGGGTCTCGACGGTCGGGGCGCTCGCTCCAGCTGTTAGTGTCGCGAACGCGAGCAAGGTCGTCGTTAGCAAGAGGAGCAGCAGACAGTGCCTCGACATTGGCACTAGTGCTGGGAGGTCCGGGGACAGCGTCGTCGGAGACAAGACTTGAGAGCAGAGTTCTCACTGATCCTATATTTATTGGAAGATTTCATGGGCCCGGGTAAGGAAGGCCGACCGCCTGAGAAGGCGAGAATGAACCAAGGACGTTGAGGATCGACGAGTCATGTGGCGACAGAATGGTCCCTCGCTGGTCCGAGTTATAGTGATCAACGCAATGTCGCCTTGAGTTCTATACCGAGCGTACCTTGTATAAGTTAGGGGTTGCGTGCCAATGGGCAAACTTCGGAAGATCTTACCACAGCCCCCTCGGACGTCGACCTAGTAAGTACGTCGACTCGCTCTGAGTCGGAGTCGCTCGACGTCTGCATCAATGTCCGCACCCATCCCGTTCAAAGCCATACGTCTCTTGCTGTGGAACAGACAGCGCGTTGGGGAGGAGCAAGCTTGCTAGTGAGAATTCCATGTCCGAGTCGGCGTGGCATTGATACGGCTAGTGGCATGAAGTGACTACAACGTCATGAATTGTCGACGAGGCCGAGACAGTTTGCGTATAAAAGCTGGGTGAGAGACTGAAGTAGAAGCATAGAACAGAACCGCACTGAATATTTGAGTACTTGAGTACTCAAGTACTCAAGAGTTGCTCACGGAGAAAGCAACGGAAATGGTCGAGCGTGGCCGCTTGGAGGAGGTCGCCACTGGCCGGCCCGCTTGGGCGCGAGGGGGATCGCGCCCACGTGACGGCTATATGGCGCGTCTCCGCCAGGTGGCACTGCATCGCAAAATTGGCATCAGACCGACGGCGACCTGACATGGCCAAAGCATCGATTAACAGAACTAACAGAACTAACAGACTGATGATGTGGCCGGAATAGGTGGGTTTTCGCCAGTAGATATTCGGTCATACTACAACAGGCTGTTAGACAATCAAAAGGCCGAGAGTCGCTGATCAACTTCCGTCAGAAGTACAATGCCCGACCATCGTTCGTTAGGATATGCAAGGCTAGTAAGTAATAAAACAGGGTTATTATAACTTGAGCAGTCTAGTGTTAGCCCAATAGTCTGCTGTTGATGCGACATTGCACTCCTCATTTGGCCGCACTTGGCGCTCGTATCGCCCGGAATAGATGAGGATCGAATCGCAATGTATTCGGCTAGTGACGACTACATATCCTAACTTACTAGTACTAGTATACAACACGAACTCGGACGATCACACCCTATGCCTGACCCGCCAGTGGATAAGGAGCCGCCAGCATCGGTATTGCTGAGCCAAGGCCCAAGTGCAGCCATGGGTGCCGTCACGGTGCTTGAAGTCGCCAGCGACTCGGAGGCTGTTTCCGCCGAATAGGTGGGCAGCCGAGCGGGCGAGTGGGTGCGAGCGCCGCCGAGCGCGAGAGAAAGCGCGAGCGAGAGACAGCCTCTGAAGTACATGGAAGGATGTGCGCACCGGCAGGTGTCACCGGCTGGCGGACAGCTGGGCGCGAGCGAGTGGGTGGGTGGATGACGTAAGCAGGCGAACGGGGCGAGCAGCTGAGCGAGCGAGAGTGCGGGCAGGGAGCGAGAGTGCTGGCGACGGCGACTGGGCGAGCAAATGAGCGCGACACGCTGATCGAGGGCGAATCCGGGGCGAGGTTCGCAAGTGGTTGCCTAGCGTCGGCATCGCGCTGGGCAATGTGAGTGACCGAATGTAAACGAATGAGAATATGTGACCCATGTGTAGAACGTTGAAGCAGAGACGACGTTGGCTATCCAGCACACGACGGTGTCTGCATGCAGGAGACGTCGTTGCCGTCCAGCGAGGGCCGACGGGTTTTGCGAGAGATGTGGACCAGCCAACAACTCGTGTGACGCGCACTAGCGTGGACGCAGCGCATTGCGACACGCCGTCCACGTTGGGCTGCTGCCGCGAGCACTGCAGGCCACCGGTCAAGTGACCGGGGAGCGACAGGCTCGGTAGCATCAGAGAGGGTGGACGGCGCGTCGGAGGTCGAGGATGGCGGGGAATAATAGTGAAGTGCTTACGCGCCTTGTAGGTATGCGGTTCTGCCTGCGACGCAGGACGTCGAGGGCCATGCACGTTGCTCGCGGCCGTCGAGGGAATGAGCTGTGCAGGGCGGCGGACGTGCAGGACACGAGGGTGGGGACGGAGTGCTGTACATAGTAGACACGGACGGCCAATGAATATGCATGTCAGTGCGGGAAACGGCGTGTGCAGAGCAGAGGTGAGTGCCAGCGAGTCAACTTACCGTGACTTAAAACACCCACTGTCGGAGTTGGGACTGCGTTTAGGGTAGACTGTCAGCAGTCTTTATGAGTGACGTTTTCGTGGAAAAATACTTACCGGCAAGTCTTACTTTCCCGACTTAGAACTTAGTGTGATTGGCGCCCGTCCGAACGCGCCGATGCGGTACTTGCCTAATCGGGATGAACATCGCGCCTGCCAGGGCCGCTGCGCCAGGCGTTTTCCCCTTATTCTCTTTCATGTATAATGTCTCTTCATAAATTTCATACGCCTTCTTTTATGTGTTGCATCACCTGTTCTCTTCGATATAGTGAGAACCACAGGCTCATGACTATGGCTCTCATCGGAGATTCTACTGAAGCATCCCGGGCCATACGTCTCGTCGATGATGAGGGTCATGAGGATGACATGCTGAGAGGAAGTTTACAGACTCCCTTCTATAGAATTATTAGTGGGCTTCCGGATTCGCCGTGCAATGAACAGCAGCGCGCATAAAGGCCCGCAGACAGAGTTGCCACAATTGGCTAATGATTCCGCATTAGGCAATTCACCAGCCCTCGAAGCAGAATCAAGTGATCTAGCATGAGCAGACAACGGATCTGTGACTCACTGTAATCTATATACAGTGTTAACAAGGCCAGAAATATCCATTATTGTAGAGACCAAGTGTACGAAACGGAGCGAATCTAAGTCCGAGGTGTACGGGTCACGTGTCAACTAAGTAGCAAATCTTACGCGATAACTAAGGCGTAAGTGTAAGTATTTTTCCGCGATAACGACCGTCATAGTCTTGCGCAAAATCCCCGCTGTCTTTCTTCCTGGCATGTCAAGCTCGGCATGTCCATTGCAGGTTGAGTCACCGTCACCATAGGTCTGTCAAAGTCCCGGCAGCCGTTTCACAACCTGATGGCAGAGTACTTACTAGCGAAACCTACTGGCAGAAAACGGACAATCTGTGGTCCAGTATAGCACAGCCAGACAAAGAACGAGCCAGCAGAGGTCAAGTTGTTGATCGCGCACCCGGGAACTAACAGACTGTCGTGAGGCGGGGCAGGGGCGACCGTAGTGATAGTAAACTAGCATTGCCTAATCAGGGCTTATGATCGTCGATTGGGCTTCCGCTCGTCGATAAGAGGAGGAGGAGGAGGAGGGTATTCCATTTAGTCACGACATCTAGACGCCTCGGCGTTTTCGATGTGTGACAGCGCTCACTAGGTACATGACTACCTCCAAACCCAACATACCCCTACTACCTAATCCTAAACTACCTAATCCGACTCCCACTATCGCATAATTACAATACTGTCCAAAGATGTACCTGGGAGTAACACCGCCGTGCAGATTCCGCGATGTGGCACTTGAAGGATAACTTCATGAAGAACGTCAGGCCACCCCGTACGCGTACGCCTATATTTAAACCGAGCCTTCGAAGAGACAGACTACATATACAGGATGCTCTGTCCGTTGCAGAACACATCTATGAGTGGCGTTTTCGTGAAAAATTACTTACTAGGTAGGTTGTACTCTTGTGTACTTAGTTATAGTGATGCGACTTACATTCGCGCGCGATGTGCGTCGCTGCTGGTCGCACTTTGCATGTTCCACTGTACTCGTACACTGTGACGACTTACTCATGCACTACGACGACTTACTCGTGCACATACCGACTTACTCGTGCACTGCGCCAACTTACTCGTGCGCTACACCGACTTACTCGTGCACTACACCAACTTACTCGTACGCTACACCGACTTACCCGTGCATTACGCCGACTTACTCGTGCATTACACCGACTTACTCGTGCACTACACCAACTTACTCGTACGCTACACCGACTTACCCGTGCATTACGCCGACTTACTCGTGCATTACACCGACTTACTCATGCACTATGTTGACTTACTCGTACACTACGCCGCCTTACTCGTACAGTATATACCCAGTTAACTCACTTTACCCGGCGTAGTCTGTACTTGGTAGCTGACTTACTCGTAGTGAGACTTACTCGTAGCAATCATACACTTACTGTAGCTGGCTTACTCGAGCCGCGGCGATCATACACTTAGCACTACTGACTTACTCCGAGTTGATACACTTACACCTTGCTGAATTACGCATTGATCGTACACTTACAGTCAGTTGACTTACTCGTTCAAGCTATCCGTGCAATCAGCTGGCTTGCTCGCAGTACATTCGTGGCCGGCGACTTGCCAGCGGCTGCATCATAGGGTGCGTCCGACAGGTGCTTGCCCACTGTTAACCCGATCTCTGATGGTGCCGCAGCTTTCACTGGCAGACAACGAACCCCAGCATCCTCCGAGTCCTTCAGGCTTGCCCTTCCGTTTTGCCGACCAGTATGGATCGCAACACCCGCGGAATCGATTCTTCTCGGGACCAGCAGCTCTTGAACGAGTTTCGTCTGCGGTATCATCAGTATGTGCGGAATGTTGAAGATATCACGGTGACCTCGTCCGACCCCATCAGGAAAAACCCATTTTCCTTGTTTGCACTTCATTCAATTTAATTGTGCCTCAAGCATCATCTTTGTGCTTATAGGCATCATGATGCGTCGAATGCATAAATATGTATAGATTGGTTGTATGCCAAACTGACTGAAGCCACATGAAGACCCCGTAAGAGTTGCAAATGCATAAATATGCACAGATTGACTGTATGCAAGAGTGACTGAGGCAACCTGAAGACCTCGTAAGACTCACTGACATCTTTGAGAGCGAAGAGAGTGAAGAATTCACATAGATCAGACAGTATGATGATGCAGGTTAGTTACTGAGACTGTAGAACTACCAGAACTACCCTACTCCTATCCTGGAGGCTTAGATGCCATCAACCTGGAGCTATATCGCTGCTGTCCATCCGTCCACTGTCCCCGCCCATCCGTCGTCTATCCGTCGTCCATCGATTCAGTCATAGTCGGGCAGTCCGTCGTCGTCCGTCGTCGCCCGTCGCAGTCCGTCGCAGTCCGTCGCAGTCCGTCGCAGTCCGTCGCAGTCCTCCGTCGCAGTCCGTCGCAGTCCGTCGCAGTCCGTCGCAGTCCGTCGCAGTCCTCCGTCGCAGTCTGTTGCAGTCCGTCGCAGTCCGTCGCAGTCCTCCGTCGCAGTCCGTTGCAGTCCGTTGCAGTCCGTCGCAGTCCTCCGTCGCAGTCCTTCGCAGTCCGTCGCAGTCGCCATCTGTCGTGCGTCGGTCGCTTTCCGTCGTCGTGCGTCGTCGTCGTGCATCGTCTATCCGTCGTCGTCCATCCGTCGTCCGTCGATCCGGTGTCCATCGATCCGCCCATCCGTCGTCTATCCGTCGTCCGTCCATCCGGTCATAGTCGGGCAGTCGATCCGGTCATAGTCGGGCAGTCCGTCGTCGTGCGTCGTCGTGCGTCGGTCGCTTTCCGTCGTCGTCGTGCGTCGTCGTCGTGTGTCGTCGTGGTGCGTCGTCGTGCGTTGCGTCGTGGTGCGTCGTCGTGCATCGTCGTGCGTCGTCGTGGTTCGTTCGTCGGTCGCTGTCGCGCTGTCGCCGTTCGTTGCTGTCGCCGTTCGTCGCTGTCGCCGTTCGTCGCCGTCGCCGTTCGTCGCCGTCGTCCGTCGCTCGCCGTCCTTCGTCCGTCCGTCGTCGATCAATCCTCCATCCGTCGTTGTCGCCCTCCGTTGTCCTTCGTTCTCAGTCGTCGCCGGTCGTCGCCCCAGCCCGTCATCCGTCCGTCGTTCGCCGACCGAGCCCGTTGAGCGCCTCGATGCGCTTGCGCTTCCGCTGTGCCTCATCCTCCGCCGTGAACTCCTCCCCCTCATTGACCATCCGCTCGATGTCGTCGGGCGACAGGCGGCCCTTTTCGGACGTGATGGTAACAGAGTTCGACTTCCCGCTGTGGGCAAATTAGTCACGGCTCTACCCGCTTACAAGGAAGCGTCACTCACGTTCCCATGTCCTTCGCGAAGATCTTCATGATACCGTTCGCGTCAATTTCGAACGTCACCTCGATCTGCGGGACACCGCGGGGCGCGGGTGGGATGCCAGAAAGCTCGAACTTGCCGAGCAAGTTGTTGTCCTTCGTCAACGACCGCTCTCCCTCAAAGACCTGGATCAAAACTGTAGGCTGGTTGTCTGTGGCCGTCGAGAAGCTAGATTCGTGGGCGTCAGCACGCGCCCGCCCCCGCGATCAATGAAAGACTCACATTTGGCTCTTGCGCGTGGGAATGACGGTGTTGCGGGCGATGAGCTTGGTCATCACGCCGCCAGTGGTCTCAATACCGAGCGTAAGCGGGCAGACATCGACAAGGACAATGTCACCGAAATCCTCGTCACCCGATAGAATTCCACCCTGGACGGCGGCACCGTACGCGACGGCCTCATCGGGGTTGATGCCCTTCGACGGCTCCTTGCCAAAGTACTCCTTGAGGAGCTGCTGGACCTTGGGGATACGAGTCGAGCCACCAACAAGGACGACCTGAGGCAAACATAAGTCAGCAGCTCGCGAGTCTACTGCGTCGAATACACATAATGGGGTCAAAATGTCGGTTTGTTACCCGGCCACCCAACATGAGATTCACCTATTGTTGCCCGGCCACCCGACGTCGGCCGACAGTCTGACTCGGCCATTGTTGTCCGGTCGGCCGAGGCATCAAACAATCAAAATCTGCCCGGGCGGCCGACAAGGTGCCATTATCCCCCGGATTATCCAGCAGGCGATGCTTGCATTGTTCCCGGAGCGGCCGACACTGGACAAATGGTATCCTCCCCGGGCGGCCGAGGGTCAGAAATACCAATCCTGCCGGGTCGGCCGATGGTCATACAATGCAATCCTGTCCGCCTGGCCGACATCAGGAATCTGCATACACAGCGGGTTGGCCGACAGGCTGTGTTCACTCAGGAATTGCATCCATAGCAGGTCGGCCGGCCACAGGATTTTGGCTTCCGAGGACAGGTTTCCGAGGTCGGGCTTCCCAGACTGGGCTTCCGAGCCCGGACATCCAACACCGGACATCCGACACCGGACGCCCGCCACCGGAAGCCCGCCACCGGACATCCCGGGTCAGGCATCTGGGACCGGGTGACTGTGCTTTTAGGATGCTCTTCAGTGGATTCATTAATCAAGCAGTCCCTATGTGCAGAACAATGTAAATGTGATGCACTGATTGATTTCCGAGTATTTCCTTCCCAATCTGGATACCTCCTTCCTAATCCGGACTGGGTAGACCATCCGGATGTGCATAGCTACCACTGGAAGTCTGAAAACATTTTTTGAACACTTCCTGTGTACAGGACAGCGCAAATGCACTCTGATTGCCAAAGTGAATGATTTCCGGACACTGCCTGCCAAATCCGGACACCTCCTTCCTAATCCGGACTGAATGGTTCTGTCCGGCTTCGGACACCCGCCACCGGACGCCCGACACCGGACGTCCGAGCTCGGAAGTCCGGATTTATTAACTACATACTTCATGTGTGCAGAAATCATTTTCCGGTGTGTAAGTGGTCAAGTAATCATTTGCTGAACATTGCCTTCCAAATCCGGACTGTCCGCTTCGGGCGCCCGAGTTCGGACACCCGACGTCGGACGCCCGAGCTCGGACGCCCGACATCGGACGTCCGACATCGGACACCCGAGCTCGGAAGCCCGAGTCCGGATTTATTAACTGCACATTTCCTGTGTGTAGAAATCATTTTCCGGTGTGTGAATGCATCCCTGTGGTCAAGTAATCAATTGCTACACATCTCCTTCCTAATTTGGACTGTCCGGCTTCGGACACCCGAGCTCGGACACCCGACATCGGACGCCCGACATTGGACGTCCGACATCGGACGTCGTCCGGGTTCGGACACTGGAGCTCGGAAGCCTGAGAAGTCCGGATTTATTGACCACACACTTCCTGTGTGTAGAAATCATTTTCCAGTGTGCAAATGCATTCCTGTGGTCAAGGAATTGTTTGCTGACCATCTCCTTCCTAATCCGGACCATCCGGATTCGGACACCCGAGCTAGGGCGCCCGAGATCGGATGTCTGAGAGCGGAAGTCCGGATTTATTCAGTAATCACTTCTGTTGTACATAAGTTGTTTTCTGGTGTGTAAAAGTGTTTCATTCATAGACTCTAGTATTGAGTTCCTAATGTCTAAGGATCTTTACTTTGGCTACAACATGCAATGCAAGATTTACTCACAGGCTTGTTTCCAAACATACTATTCAACTTCTGAAGCCAATATTGTTTGCCCACAATATCTGACTATCTAGAATGTGTTCTTTCAAAGTATAGAGCAAATCCCCAACAGGAATAGTCTTATTCTTTGAAGCTGAATGCAAGAGCAGAGATAAGGAATTGTGTAGTGTATGGAATATGTGCCATAACATGTTCACTGCCTGCAGCCAAACTACATTCAAAACAATGTTTGACTATCTAGAATGGGTCATTTACACACAAGGAGTGAGTCTTCCAAAGGAATAGTCTTATTCACCCAAGCTGAAAGCTGGGCAAAGATAAGAGGAATGTGAGTGCATTGTGAAGCATACAAAACAATGCTACAACATCAATCTTGAAGTTACTGCAACACCACAAGCAAAATAGCATACACATCACACTACTGTATTACTCCAATGAACTACTCATACTAGAGTCTACATGGTGCTGTTCTTAACAGTCAATGAAAGTGAACTGTCATTGACAGCCTGATACACATTGGGTACTACAGGGTCAATATGAAGCACTACACATCCACTTTATGAAGGATTACTGGATTTGGAAGGTTACTCACCATTTAAGGCAATGCAAACTTTTGTGAACCTTCTCGTGCAATAGCCCTCCCATATACCTTGGGTACTACAGGGTCATTATTCCATGTAGCATTATTCTAATACATGACTATATTTCATTTTCTTTGTCATGTTACTGATGAACTGTATACCTATTACCTAAGTTCATATTCAAATCACACACACTAACTCATCCATAGTTCTGTTGTTCCCTCATGACATAGTGTTGCTAGTCTTATATTGACAACAGACAAGGGTACACACTACTGAATCCAGATAGTATCTTGTATCAAGGGAACTACATTACAACCTCTGATTCAACAACTCACAGTAGCAGACACACTGGCATGCTGCCAGTAACAGCTCACTGGTAAAAGTCAATAGACAGTCTGAATTGAAAGGACACACAATAATGTCACTACATTGACAATAGGAAAGCCATTACACACCAGAAAGTGATAAACAAACAGCAGAAGTGATTAATGAATGAATCCGGACGTCCGATGTCGGGCGTCCGATGTCGGGTGTCCGATGTCGGGTGTCCGAAGCCGGACAGTCCAAATTAGGAAGGAGATGTGTAGCAATTGATTACTTGACCACAGGGATGCATTCACACACCGGAAAATGATTTCTACACACAGGAAATGTGCAGTTAATAAATCCGGACTCGGGCTTCCGAGCTCGGGTGTCCGATGTCGGACGTCCGATGTCGGGCGTCCGAGCTCGGGCGTCCGACGTCGGGTGTCCGAACTCGGGCGCCCGAAGCGGACAGTCCGGATTTGGAAGGCAATGTTCAGCAAATGATTACTTGACCACTTACACACCGGAAAATGATTTCTGCACACATGAAGTATGTAGTTAATAAATCCGGACTTCCGAGCTCGGACGTCCGGTGTCGGGCGTCCGGTGGCGGGTGTCCGAAGCCGGACAGAACCATTCAGTCCGGATTAGGAAGGAGGTGTCCGGATTTGGCAGGCAGTGTCCGGAAATCATTCACTTTGGCAATCAGAGTGCATTTGCGCTGTCCTGTACACAGGAAGTGTTCAAAAAATGTTTTCAGACTTCCAGTGGTAGCTATGCACATCCGGATGGTCTACCCAGTCCGGATTAGGAAGGAGGTATCCAGATTGGGAAGGAAATACTCGGAAATCAATCAGTGCATCACATTTACATTGTTCTGCACATAGGGACTGCTTGATTAATGAATCCACTGAAGAGCATCCTAAAAGCACAGTCACCCGGTCCCAGATGCCTGACCCGGGATGTCCGGTGGCGGGCTTCCGGTGGCGGGCGTCCGGTGTCGGATGTCCGGTGTTGGATGTCCGGGCTCGGAAGCCCAGTCTGGGAAGCCCGACCTCGGAAACCTGTCCTCGGAAGCCAAAATCCTGTGGCCGGCCGACCTGCTATGGATGCAATTCCTGAGTGAACACAGCCTGTCGGCCAACCCGCTGTGTATGCAGATTCCTGATGTCGGCCAGGCGGACAGGATTGCATTGTATGACCATCGGCCGACCCGGCAGGATTGGTATTTCTGACCCTCGGCCGCCCGGGGAGGATACCATTTGTCCAGTGTCGGCCGCTCCGGGAACAATGCAAGCATCGCCTGCTGGATAATCCGGGGGGATAATGGCACCTTGTCGGCCGCCCGGGCAGATTTTGATTGTTTGATGCCTCGGCCGACCGGACAACAATGGCCGAGTCAGACTGTCGGCCGACGTCGGGTGGCCGGGCAACAATAGGTGAATCTCATGTTGGGTGGCCGGGCAACAATGGATAGTTTAGCTAGATGGGCTCTCGAATACCCACCTCATCGACATCCTCCTTCTTCAGGTGCGCGTCCTTGAGCACCTGCTCAACCGGCTTCATCGTCTTCCTGAACAGATCCATGTTGAGCTCCTCGAACTTGGCGCGAGTAAGCGTCTCCGAGAAGTCATTGCCATTCTCGAAGCTTTCGATCTCGACGCGGGTCGACTGCTGGCTCGAAAGCGTGCGCTTCGCCTTCTCGGCCCGAGACCTCGGTCCCCGTCTTCTTCTTGTACTGCTTGATGAGATAGTCCATCACGCGGTTGTCAAAGTCCTCACCACCGAGGTGGGTGTCACCAGCAGTGGCCAAGACCTCGAAGACGCCGTCGTCGATTGAGAGCAGCGAAACATCGAAGGTACCACCACCGAGATCGTAGACGATAATTTGAGATTCGCCGCCCTTCTTGTCGAGACCATACGCGATGGCAGCGGCCGTGGGCTCGTTGATGATACGGACGACCTGGAGACCGACGATGGTGCCCGCATCCTTCGTGGCTTGGCACTGAGCTTCATTGAAGTCTGCACACGTGGTCAGTAGTATATTAGACAAAAAGACGTGAGCTACAACACTTACATGCAGGGACAGTGACAACGGCGTGCGTGACAGTCTATCCGAGGTATGCCTCAGCGGTCTCCTTCATCTTGCTCAAGACCATGGCCGAGATCTCCTCCGGGGTCTGACACGCACGCGTACCGCGAGTAGTCATTCCGGACACTCTCTTCTTCCGGTACTTAGTTTTGATACCGTGCGGCACGCGCCTTCTTTGCCGGTGGCAGGTCCTGACGAATGAGACGGGGTTTGGAGGGAAGTTGAGGGGAAGAGGCCGAAGATATTGGCGGCGAAGGTGGTGGCGATGGGATCAGTGGTGATTTCAGTAGGTCAAAGGGTGGTGAAGATAGAGCTCTGAGCCTTTGACGACGATGGTGCTTCTGTGTCGTACGTATGCGCTAGCGAGGTCGCCTGGCGAGCGTGTGCTAGGCCCGTTGCTGGAGCAGGAAGGCAGGGGCTTTGTGGCCGCCGACGGTGTCCCTGGACGATGCGGGCGACCTGGAGCGGGCAACTTGGACTCCGAGTCCAACTTGGAGCGGGCGACTTGGAGTGACGTCGCCTGGCAAGTCAGGTGAGCATTCCGCTTGACGCCTGTCGATCGCCACGACCGCTCACTACTCGGGCAGCCAAGACTAGTCTGACTACCGCTCTCACCTTGACTCTATCTTCGATGCTTAGACTGTGGCGGTTTCTGTCAGCTCATAGTCCCGCAGCTTGGGCGATACGCAACCCGGCTGTGAGACCGGGAACTCACACGACGCGAACGCAGCGCCGAGTGACAAGATCGCTCAGAACAAGACGCCGAATACGGATCTGAAATGGAGTGAGAGGACCGCGAAGGAGACGGTGAGGTAAGGTGCCGCGAAGACGAGCGGGAGAGCTCGCAAGGCCACGCACCGATAGTGCAGCTCATGAATGGGACTCCGGTAAGCAGGAATTTGATCGCTCGCTCGCCAGTTAGCTCGTCCACTGTCCACTCCGTGCCCTTGTCAGCTCGCCCGCAAATCAGTTCGCTGTAGCATACGTCTAACCGTTCGCCCGCCCGCGCGCCCATCTGCCTACCCGTCTGCTCAGCCGTCTACTAGCCCTGAGCACCCCCGACGGTCCGTGTCGCAGTGCTTCGTATGGGCATCGCTGATGTTACGTCTAGCAGAACGAGACCGACGCACCGATAGGACGAGCCCAAGCTCAGTACGATGCAGCTCATGAATGGGACTCTGGTAAGCAGGAATTTGATCGCTCGCTCGCCAGTTAGCTCGTCCACTGTCCACTCCATGCCCTTGTCAGCTCGCCCGCAAATCAGTTCGCTGTAGCATACGTCTAACCGTTCGCCCGCCCGCACGCCCATCTGCCTACCCGTCTGCTCAGCCGTCTACTAGCCCTGAGCACCCCCGACGGTCCGTGTCGCAGTGCTTCGTATGGGCATCGCTGATGTTACGTCTAGCAGAACGAGACCGACCCAGTCTGAAGGATCTGCCGGAGTACCCAAGCTTAAAGCGTCTCGACGTGTGAGTAAGGCTGCTGCTGACCGCCTCAGGCCGACGCCCGACACTGACGTGCACGAGCAGGTACCGTAACCGCCTCAACGAGTGGTGTCATTATCGCATCAACTCCAAAGAGGGCTTTCAAGCAATGGGTGGTGATCTGCTGCACGTCGTGGTGCGCTGGTGCGCGAGTACGCATGGTTGTGCAGGTTGTGCACTTAAGCACAAGTACAATGTGTAGCACGCTCTCTCTCGATGTTCAGATAGTTCAATACATTTCGTTCGATCTGCTTAGTCCATCGTGCGAGCGTAAGAGGTACAAAAGTCACAATCGAAGCAAAGCATGTTGAGAATGATTCTACCAAAGGGTCTGGTATGCGTACTTCGATGCCCAGTGATTAAGCCAGAATTTGTGAGCCCTGTCTAGTACGTTATTGGTGTTCCAGTCATAGGGTAAGGTGTCTCTAGTAACATTATGTGGTGTTCGAGGGGGACGTGGAGCTAGCTGACAGGATTGGCGAATGATAGACAAGGGAATAATCTCACCGACCGGCTTGCCATTCGAGCGAAGGGGAGGTTTGTGTATCGTATACATCATATGTACGGGATCTGCTTGAGCTTCTAACTTGGAGAACCACTCAACGTATGCAAGTGGCCCCTGGCTAGCCCAATTCAATGGTGCTTGTAGCGGCCGGAGGGTTCGAGGATCTTTGAGGTCGCGAGGTAACTTGAATATAACCTTGACACGACCTATTCTAGTACCTGTAGATATATGCCAGTTAGAACGCTAAGACGTTAGTAGGTGAGACTGCAGACCTTGCAAACCGGTAGCTTCTGCGTCCTCTCCTTGCAGCACAACCACCGTATCGAAACGCGCGGCTTGTCGAGCTGTGGCAGGCTTAGCTTTCACAGCATCCGTCTCCTGGGTGTCGTCGGTCAAAGGTTCTGGAGCAAACTTGAAGCCGTGGAACACGTCGACACGGTTGAACGGCATGCGATCGACGGCATTCTGAAGCTGGGAGGAGGTGAGGGCGCGACCGTTGTTCTTAAGCTTGTATATATGTTGTGCGAGTGCGTCAATGAAACCGGGAGCGCAGTGTTTGTCGACGATGGTTGGGAGGGCCTGGAGGGGTGCTGTTGGGTGTTTGGGGAGCTTGATTCGACCGTTGCGACACGAAGGCTGGTCGACTTCGCCTGCGACATGCTCGTCGACTTCGCCCGCGACACGCTCGTCGACATCCTTGTCTTGCTCGCGACCTGTGCTTCTGAGCCAGCGATGGATGGATGATCGAAGAACCACCATTTTCTCCTGTCGCACCAGCCAACGCACCATCTGCGGGCGCGCGTCGCGATGGTTCGATGCCCTCCATCCATTTTTTGCGTAGTCTATGTGGAGGCGTTCAAACGCCTCCGTGTTGTAGTTGTCTGTAGTGCCTAACAGTCGAATGGCGTCAACATAGTGGAGTAAAGAATGAAATTTGGGGATGTTAAGGTGCTCGCGCACTCCCAGGTCGACAAGGACGTGCTTGTTACGGTGGAATGTCTTGAGGGCATCCTCCATGTACTGGAGCGTCGTATCATCGTGGGTAGTGTATTGGGCGAGATAGATGAAGTCCAAGATGGACCTAAACGCCAGGATGACCTGCTGAGGTACCTTGCCTACAAGACAAGCGAGGAGTATCCTCGCCATGTGCTTGCGCTCGGTACCGGAAACTTGAGAGAGGCTTGAAAATCCGTTTTTGAAGTGGCGAGTACCGAATGCTGGCGGAAGGCAACGAATGCGCCTGTCAAGCTCGAGCTCGTCGACGAGTTCAGTACACCATTCAACTATGTGTTTGAAAACTCCCTGGTAGAGTTGATGGAGGACGTCAGGGGTAATACAAGAGTGGATGTCTGTGTAGGGTAGATCGCGCCAAAACGGACGCACGACATAGCCCGATACGTTGAGGTCTTGGCACACTCGTGTGTACGCATTAGAGCTTGTGTTCCCTTGGGTTTTCTCCTCGGCTTTTCGTAGGACGTCTAGAGTCCAGAGGGACGTTCTGGGCGTGCCAGGTTGGGCGGATCCTAGAAGGTCCTCTGGAACTTGGCATTTGGGGCAAGTTCCGGACTTAGCGCAGGTGACCAGACATTGTTCTGGGTAATCTGCAACGTAGGCTGCAAGAATGGGGTGAACTCGACGGACCTCTCCATTGCCAGAGGTAACGTCGATGCCTTCTTTTCCTGCCTTGACCAGTGGTTCCAGGATTGCTCGTACTGACGCATGGAATAGTTGCTGAACTAGAGCGCGTTGCTTGCGCTGAGTGATACCGTCAGAGCTGACCTTGTCGACGGAAAGATAACCAATGAGAATACATGCATGCTCAGATGGCTTGCGCCTCAGAGCACGCGGTATATTGCCCAGCGTCATGTAGACTGGGTAAGCCGCCTTGTTTCCTGAGAATTGGGTGAGCTGCGTTTTGTCGGTCGCTATAATGACCGGCGCAACTGCAGCTCCTTCAGGTAGTAGACTCTTGTTCTTGAATCAGCAATCGGTATATGCAAACTGATGCTGACCGCTCACCTGGACAGCGTGCCACCAACGCCCCGTCCACATTTCATTGTACAGGCGATGTGTCCTCGACGCATCAGAGAAAATCCGCCTAGGTCGATAGACGATGTGATCGGCATGCTCCGGGTTTCCTAGCAAAGTCCTGATTGCTTGAATAATATCGCGGAACTGGAGAAGATGCTTCTCGTTCGGACGGTCCTTGAACGAGAGGCATCGTTCCATCCACTCAGCCCTGTCAGGAAGAGAGTCCACGCGTTGCAGGAGAGAGCGACTGTTGTGATACGAGAGGCCGAGTCTCTCCTGGAACTGAGGCGTGTAAGCAAGTATTAGTATGCACACCTCGTAGAACTTGGAATACAACTACTCACCCCAGGAATCTCTAACGCCCTGTCAATAGATCCCAAGGTAAGTCCTTCCTGGATGAGCCCATCTAGCTAAACTGTCCATTGTTGCCCGGCCACCCGACATGAGATTCACTTATTGTTGCCCGGCCACCCGACGTCGGCCGACTGTTCGACTCCAGCGGTCGGTTCCCGGTGGGCCGACCTGTCTGACGGGCGTGTCAGGACCGACGCGGCCGACACCACCAGAAGATAATGATAGAGCGATTCCATCCGTGGCGGCCGACGTACCAGACTCTGGCAACATTGTCGGATCGGCCGACATTGAATGCATTCAATACTAACGGGTCGGCCGGCGTCCGATCTGATCATGCATGTTAGGCGGGCCGACTATTGCAACGCGCTAGCGCAGCTTTGATATTCCAGTCAATCGCTGTGTTGGCGGGTCGGCCGACGCTCAGACAACCCACTGGTGCAGTGTCGGCCGACCCCATTGGCACCCGCACGGCCGTCATTCAAATCACACATCAAGTACTAGTCGGCCGTTGAATGTGTCACTCGGTACCACCCCGCCGGCCAGCATGAGACTTGCTTTATTCTGCGGGTCGGCCGATGTGAGACTCGAACATCATTCACCAGTCGGCCGGCATGAGACCTGACGTTGGTAGCGAGTCGGCTGACTCCGCATCGACTAATCATACTCTGCTCGGCCTTCCACTTTCACCCCCATCCTGTCCGTGCCGGCGCATAATTATCCGCTGGTAAACCTAGTGTCCATCGTTGGACATGGGAAGTGTCGGTCAGTCATGCAATGCCAACTGGCGGACCGGCCGACATGACACTCATGATTGCACAGGCTCTCTGGGACGCTACGGCTCCGATGTCGTTACCCGCCCTCCTTTTTGAGAATTTGAGCATGGTGACATATTTCAAATACATTGGAGCATAACCCGGAAGCCAAATTTACTTTACACATATACTACTGCTCGTCCGCGGGCCCATAGTACTTCGCCATTTTGGCGAGAATCGCGCCACTCCGCCTGTTTGCCCGCTGCAGCTCACGTAAAGCCTCCAATCGCGCACGGAGGACAGTGCCTTGCTGAATGTCGTGTTGCAGCATTCGGGGCGCCGGCCCGTCGTAGTGGGGGCCCTGCGTGTGGTTGCCCTCAACTGCGGAGTGACGTTAAATTCCACTGAAAGAAGAAATGTCGAACAACTTACATTGACCTTCCTCTCGGGGCCCCACGACGGAGCGCCACGGTCCAGGAACCCCTGGTGTGAACAGCTTTCGGCCGTTAGATTCGTCGTTCAAGCGGAAAAGCAGCCCTTTTCCTACACAACAGATCGTCGTCAGCTTGATGAACATAGTCATGCCGCCTCCCGAGGGCACTAGCATGCGGTTGTATATCCGCGTTCGGGCGTCCGACATCCGGCTTCCGAAGTCGCGCAGCCGAAGTCGGGCGGCCGAGGTCGGATGAATTGGAATATGATGGTGACCGCTTACCTTTCGTCTGTGGAATGGGCCTCCAGTCCTGCCCTTCAATTTGTGCCGGTGAACCCATCGGCTCGTCAACCACGGCCTCTGGCATGTTGACTGCACTCCCGGGGACTGACCGAGGAGGGGTTGTTGTCAGCGCCGGGCCATCGTCATTGGTTGCAGCAGACGGGGTCATTTGCAAGGCCGCAGATGGCCCAGTAGATGCCCCCATTTCCGAGTCAGCATCAACTGCGGAGGGATGTCACATTTCAAATGATAAAAGAATTATGAAACAACTTACATTGACTTTCCACCAGAGGCCCAACAGAGCCCGACGGCCCAGGAACCCCTTGCGCATACGGCGTTCGGCCTTTAAGGTCTTTCCCGAAGGGGAAAACAACACCTTTTCCTATAAAACATATCAATGTCAGCGTGATAAACATAGACACACCACGAAAACCAGGCACTACCATCCGGCTGGTCGTCCGACTTCGGCCGCGACGGTCCATGATCCCCTCCCAAGACAGGAATTCGCTTTTTCCTGTTAAACCCGACGAGAAAGCCTTCAGCTACAGAATGTATTAGTCTCAGATTTATCAACATAGAGTGGTCACCAAGCGAGGGGGGTGCCCTCAGCTGGCCGTCGACAGCGGGCGTCCGACATCGGGCGTCCGACAGCGGGCGTCCGACAGCGGGCGTCCGACAGCGGGCGTCCGACAGCGGGCGTCCGACATCGGGCGTCCGACAGCGGGCGTCCGACAGCGGGCGTCCGACGCGGGCGTCCGACATCGGACGGCTGACCTCGGCTGTGTGAGAAGGTGACCATGACTACTTACATTTCTTCTCGTCGAACGGCTTTGCAATGTCAGGCAGTCTTTGCCATGTCTTCGCGATGTCGGGCAGTCCGCGCCAATTCTGCGGATGTGCGGTTGCCGGTAGACCACGTCGCTCTTCAACCAGAGACCTTTCCAGGCTTATGGGACTCCCGAGTGCGGATGGAGAACGCGTCTTCTTCTCCATACCATCGGCCTTTGTTGAGCGCGGCGATGTTCTGGGAACCGCTGAAGGCGACGTGAGACGCATCCGCGGTTCCATGTCGGAATCAGTGTCCTCCGTGCTTGAAACGTCAATCGGTGTTGCACCCCGGTAAGGAGGGGACTCTGTAACCTCCAACGAACGGAGGGCGGACAGAGCCATCACTGCCTGCCTAGCCGGGGCATTGAGAGGACCGTCGTCCGGCTCGGAACCAGTATCGTCGTCACTTGAAATCTCGATCGGGATAGGGAGATTGGGGCGCTGCCTATTTGAGGTTGAACCCCGCATGGATGTCCCCAGCGACGCCCGTCGAGCCGGGACAAAGACCGCACCGTCTCCCGCCTCAGATTCAGTGTCGTCACCGCTTGAAATCTCGATCGGGACAGGAGGTTTGGCGCCGGGCGGATTTCCCTCCACACCACCGACATTTGACTCACCAACCAATACCATCCCATGTTCCGCCATGCGTACGGGTGCCGATGTGGGAGTGCTTCGTGATCGTCTCGGCATGATAAAGACGGCAGTCTCCAAGCCGTCTTCATCGGAGTCCGCATCCGACATCTCCAGCGCGCCGAGGCCGGTGGCACCGACAGACGAGGTACTCACTGCATGCCTTGCGGGTGTGTCGTCCCGGCCATCCGGTTCGAGGTCACTCGAAACGGGGATGGGCGAGGCCTCCCGGCCCTGGCTTCGAATTTTCTGAGCCCGGCGATTCGCGGGCGGCTGGGGCATCACAAACTGGCGAGGGGGTGTCACCGGCGGACCGCTGTCCTCCTCCGAAATGACCATGGCCTGTGGCCCGGTACCGGTATCGGCCCCCGGTATTCCTGGCCCACCATCCGGCGTGGTGTCCTGTACTATGCATCAGCTACCCGGCGCTATGTCCGGTGGGACCTGCTTACCATTGTATCCACATTGGGCCCACGCTCAATCGTTTTCGCCCTAGCAGGTATGACATACGGCACTAAGGGACACAATATAAGCCAATATTCATGCCACAGCGTCTACCAATCACTATCCGACATACCTAACTCATCATCCCCTCACTATCATCCTGAGTGAACAAGCCCGGTGAGCAGATCATGTCATTGGGCCAGTCAACACAAAACTTACCAAGTCCGAGGGTGGGAGGTCATCGATCTGCTGAGCCGAGCTGCCACACACCTGCCGACCGCCCGACATCTCATCGTCTGGTGCCGGCGAACCAACCGAACCTGGACATAGAACCGTTATTAGCTGCCCTCTCGCCCGTGCAACACAGGTACATACCGTCTTTACGCTTCATTCTTGCGATCACCGAGGTGGACATGGTGGTAGTATTTGATAGACCTTGGTTCAGATCTCATCAGTGAGATCGATCGGATGGTCCGCGGCGCGGCTCAGCCACACACCACGTGTTTGTGGCTGCGTTCCCACCATCGGCTGCTGGCACACGGCGCTTACACGTCTCTCTTGAACTTGCTCTACATCATCCCCTCCTCCGTGTCTCGCTCCGCTGCTCTATCCGCTACCTCGGCTTCGCGTACGTCATGGCCTCAGCAAGCAACCCTGTTCCGACCGAAGACGGCCCGAAGCTCGTGACGGAAGAACAATACAAAGCCCACATGGCCTTCTGTGAGGGAAAAATCGCGGGATTAGTGCAAGCATGGCGGAGTACGGCACCGAGCGAAACAAAGCAAATGAGCAAATTAGTGAGTGTGCTTGTTCCGCCCCAATGAAACTGCTCACCCTCGACTCCTGGAACAGTGGAAGAAGCTCTACAAATGGGTGGTGAGTTTCTCGGGTGATTGTTCGTGTCCTAGTATTCTCACATGTCTGCCAGACGGACGCGGGCGCGGCCGCCAGTATCACGGACGAGCAAGGGTGGGATGTGGACATGCCGTCGTTGGTGATATCCGGGATGGAGGAATTGGCAGCCCCAGCGGATATGGATCTCTATCGACGGTTCGCTCGAATCAAACCGAACGACCCGAGGATCGCGAGCAATGAGTGGTATACGGGGTTCCAAGACCCTCCTTCCCCTGCCAGGGAGCCGTCGCCTGTCCCGGCCGCGCTGCGACCGATTCCCACCGCTCCCCGCCCGCAAACGGGTGTTGCGTTCGCCCTCCCACAGCATCAAGGCGACGACATGGAGGTCGACGACTCGGGCGAACCGGAAATCAGCCCAAGGCCCACCATCCCCCTGCCCCGTCAACACACGAAGGCCACAAAGACGTCGGCAAAGCCGTCCAAACCCGCCAGCCGCGGTGCCGGTGTGCCGAAGAACACCAAGATGGGTGCGTCCGTCAAAGGGAAGGGCAAGGAGCAGGCGATCACCGTCGATTCCGATGCGGACGATGACCGGGAGCCGCAGCAGGTGGTGCCAAAGACGAAGACGGCCCCGAGCATCAAACCGAAGCCGAAGAAGCGGGCGGTCAGTGTCCGCGAGGTGGAAGAGAACGACCAGCCGGAACCACGGGGGCCGATGAAGAGGACGACGGCCGCCAGCAACGCGAAGGGAAAGGAGCGGGCGGTCAGTATCCCCGAAGAGGAACAGGACGACGAGCCGGAACAGGCTGTGCCGAAGAAGACGACGGCGGCGGCCAGCAAAGGGAAAGGAAAACAGCGAGCTGAGAGCGTCGTCGCCGACGATCAAGACGACCGGGTACCGCACAGTGAGTCGTGGATCCCTGAGTCTAATGTATACCTACCTCAACCTCTTCGGCAGAGAGTGTTCCGGTCCGCCCAATCCTCAAGAAGGCGGTGTCGGAGATCCCCTCCGAATCCGAGCCGGATGTAACTCCCGGCATGGACCTCGAGAACCGGATCGAAGAGGCCATCGAAGTCGATGATTACCGGACTCTCGTCAAGATCTGCAAAGCTGAGCGCGCGCGGTTGAATTGGGAGAGTTTAATTGGGCGGGCTCACACAACAAGCGGCGTGAGAATTGGATTCGCCTCATGGTAAGTAATGTAGCTTGTTCATCCGTCCGCGGATCTGAACACCATTGCAGGACACGAAGTGCCAGCGGTGCCATTCAATGCACTGCTGGATATCAGTGACCCCAGAAGAGACGTCACGACATGCGACGAGTGCTTCCGCAAGCATAGGCCCTGTGTCCCCTTCGACGCGGAGGTCCCAGTTGACCCCGAGTCCGGGAGGTCCCGCTCCCGATCGCGCACTCCGTCGGCGGCGAAGGCTAACCCTCGGAAGCGAGCCCGATCTGCGTCAGTGGCGTCAGTGGCCACTGTGCCCCCCGACACAGACCCTGATGGCGGGGCGGACTCCGACACCGCCTCCGTCGCAAGTACGTCCTCCCGACGAAGCACGCGCATAACCCGCCGCCCGTCAAAGCGGCCCCGCATCGTGTCCGAGCCAGCGAAGCGGACGTGCGGACGCTCGCAGAGCAAGCGGAGGGATGCTACGGTAGAACTACAAGTAGTCGAGACCCCCGTGGGACGACCCCCAGCGACGTCGCCGGCCCTTCAGGCAGAGGACCTCAAGTCCAGCGACCAAGGGCAGTCCCGGCCTACATCGGTTTACCTCCGTCCCGTGAGTCCTTCGTGTTTGTTCGTTGTGAAATGTGCTGATAATGCTCAGGTTTGGCCTCTCTCCTTCCGTGCAGGAAGGCGAGCGGTTTGTGAGCCTCGAATCGTCGAGTGCTATCTCGCGGGAGCTCCACACCTTGCGACGGGAGAATGTAGAGCTCCGCGATAAGTATGATCAGCTTCGGCGGGACTTCCAGGATCTGTGTGCGCACCTCGGTGTCGAAGGTACGTGTGACCGGGGCACAAGTAGCGACTTACTCACCGGTCAGTTGCAGGGCGTTTCAACCACGACATGTGCCCGATGGCGCTGGAGGGCCCTCTGCCGCGTCTGGTTCCGGTAGCCGTCCGGATCCCCTGCTCGCCGAGTCGACTATGGACCCTGAGCCTTCGGCAGGCGTGCCGCAGATGCACCCACCCATGATCGACAACGATGTCGATATGGATCAGGACCGGGTGGCTCCCGCAGCCATCACGCTGTCCGGGCAAGCCGACAATCCCAGGCCGAGGGTGTCGACATCGGTGCAGGGAATGAGATCGAGGCGGGAGAGCGATCCGAGCACTATCCATCGTTGTTCGACGATGATGTCAACATGGATGATGACCCGGTAGTTCCCAGCACCGGCGTGACTTCTGGGCAACCCGAGACGGCCCAGGCCGAAGGTTTCTATGTGGGGTCGGCGGAGTTACCGAAGATGTCAGAGGGCTCCGGCGGGAGTCACTCGGGAAGTGTGACGCCTCATTCTGAGACGGCGACTTCCCCACGACCTGTCCCCGAGAGCCCCGATGTGTCCGGCGCATCCGGGAAGTCACCGGGCATTGCTGACGACGAGTCTGGGCAGGGTCAGCTGCCCGGTCAGGCTCAACAAACACCGGGTGATGGATCCGAGGACGCTCGCCTTGCGCTCGGACCAGATCGCTTGAGCGTCACCCCGCCGCCGCAACCGTCCGAGGCACCTCCCCCACTTCCTGTTGCCCTCGGCGAGATCTCGGGCGACACACCCAATAGCGATAGGGAAGAGGAAGGCGGGGTGGGTGCATACATTGAGCGGAACGTCAACGACTCTCAAAGAACCGTGCCCGAATCCACCCAAGCATCGATCCCCGCAACGCCCGATGCGGAGGCCGCATGCGAGGACATCTCACATTCACAGAATGTGAAGGTCCCAGGAACCGGTGCAATCTCTGGCGACGCATCGGGTGGGGCAACACCCCAGGACACCACAGTGCCGGTGAGTCCTTCGCACTTGGATTTGCCCATAGACATTGATAGCATGTTACAGACTGCTACCACCGCGGATCCCGCCCACGTCGACGACCCTCCCGAGTCAAGGGGTGAGGCAGAGGGTACAAACCCTCAGGTCACCAGCTTGGTCCAGTCGAAGTCGGCGGACGAGGGCAGCAGCCAGGAGACACCGTCGCAGTTGGCCCCTGGCGAGGAAACGGTCAGCGACCGGGCTCAGGGTAGCGGGTCGCCAACGCTCCCCGGGTGGACGACTTTGAACGAGGCGACTGTGCAGTCGGGCAGTGGACAAGAAGGGAAGGAAGTTGTGTATCCGGCGGGGTCGGGCGCCGAGAAGTTGTAATGTTGCGAATGTACAGTACGATATAATGCTGAGCGAAATGATCGAGGTTCGCATTGTCCGTGGTGGCTATATGTAATAATATTGTGACATCTCAGTGAATAAGCCCCCGGCCTTCTCGTCATGACTGACGCAGCTCCGCCGCCCGACTTCCGACGCCCGACTTCCGACGCCCGACTTCCGACGCCCGACTTCCGACGCCCGAGGTCGGACGCCCGAGGTCGGACGCCCGAGGTCGGACGCCCGACAGCGGACGCCCGACAGCGGACGCCCGACTGGCGGCGGGTTGTGTGACCTAACACTGGTGTTGATGTCACATTGGATCAGTCGGATCAGGCGGGTAATCTCGGTGCGGATAAGGCACATCTGACCACGTGAGTGTGGTTGTGTTGCCACCGACGACGTGCGACTCTTTTGGCGAATTCCTGTCATCGCACTGACAACACATCTCGCATCGACTCTGCTGTTGCCTGACACCTCAGTATCATGACCTTGCCATCCTCTTCTTCATTAAACCCTCTTGTTCTTGCTCCAGCTACCGACCCACTGTATCGGTTTGAAGGTGTCATTGAAGTGAACCGGGTAATCGTGGTTTATAGCACCCAGATTGAAAACACGGTGAAACAATCCAAGGATCCGCGATTTCAGGATGCCGATCTAATTCGGAAGACGGTAAGAAAATGCACATTTTTCTCCCATCAAGCACTCATCCTCCTTTGTCCACTTGCAGTGGAAGGCCGTAGAATCCGTCACGGTATTTAGTCATTAGACTCACATCGGGTTCAATAACTTATGTACAGTCAGTTCAACATCGCGGATATGTTACGATCTGCGACACAAAAGAATTGGTTCGTGTATGTCCCCCCCATTGCCATTTCCGCCATGGAGGAACTAGCCAGCAACGCCTCGGACGACAGCAAAACGCGGATGGCCCGAATCAAAGCCGATGACCCAAGGGTCTTCAAGAGCGGCTGGTATTCTGCGAGCCCTCCCCCGGGCATGTCCCATTTGATTCCCATCGTCGATGTGGCAACGACCCCTGCTTCATCACAGAGCGTTGCTGTCCCCAGCATGGCCCAAAGTGCTTCTCCCACTGTGGGCGGACCGTTGCAAGCCACAACGACGTCCGTGACCCGGCAAGCAGTTTCCTTCGAGCTCCCCGACGTCAGTCGTGTTGGTATGGACGAAAATGCATGCACTGAGCCTGGTGGTCGTCCGAGCGCTCGGCCCACACCACCCAACGTGGAGGGTGGGTCGACTATGCCACACTGGGAGTGCCTCAAGGAATCGGACAACGAGGAGGACGGTGCCGTGAGTGACTTGGTGATGGGTCGGCGGATGATGGCAACTGATGCAAAGCAGGCCTACCTCACGGATACAAGCGAGGAGGTAGATGAATTGGAGGAGCGGGTGATCACGACGGCTGGAAAGGCCAAGGGTACACATCGGGCTGAAACGACACATTCCGGCGACAACGATGGTGAGGCAGGGGGGTTAACTTGGCGGGAAGGCGTGCGGCTCGGAGGATGCAGGGCAAAGGAAAGGGTCGGGCTCAAACAGAGACAGCAAAGATTCAATGCCATCCTGATGAACAGCGTAAAGTGGTGCCAGCGTATATCGGGGCGCCGCCACCGAGTGGGTCATCTCACCTATTGCATTGTAATGGTGACTCACATAGATGGGATTACAGGGTATGGTCCTCGGGTTGGTCATGAAAGTTACCAGGGCATCGAGCTGTTCGAGACTGCAGCTGATGTCTCATGCGAAGTGCATGAACTTCGCCAGGAGAACGCGAAGCTTCATGTTATGTACGAACAGCTTCGCGAGGACTTTGAGGCTTTGCGGCAGCGCTTCCCTGCTCATGGCAAGGGCGAATGACACAGTCAAAATGTCACCTCAAACTGAATGAATGGGAATTATGTCCTTGTATGTACATGTATGGCGGGGAACTAGTTTCAATGACACATAGCCTTAATGCGATGCCCAACAATCAGCCTACCATGTCACCGCTTGTCGGGCCTCCATCCGCACCACTTGACAGGCGAGCGATACGGGGCATCCGCCCTCAGGCTTCCGAGCTCGGGCGCCCGACGGTGGGCGTCCGACAGCGGGCGTCCGACACGGGCGTCCGACAGCGGGCGGACGGCATTGGGTGCCCCACAGCGGATGCGGTTTGTCCGGTTGTCACCCACTGTGTATATAAGTGTTCGCTAGCTGCAGAAGACATGGGTGTGTGTGATGCGTCAGTTCCGTGGGTAGGCAATATGAAGCGTCAGGGATTTCGGCAGTGTTTTGTAAATAAGGAAGCTCTGTTACAACCGTTCTACAGATCCAGCACCACAAGCGTAACCCATCCTACATGTCGTCTACACTAACGAACTCCGTGTAGTTTTGTGTAAAGTATGCAGTGTCTTCCATGACAGGGTGCTCGGCACCCCTCGCATACCAGTCATGGACGTTCCGCTCATTCGCCGCCACGGCCGATTCCCAAAACCTGATCTCGGCAGAGATGTATTCGTCCATATACTCGTTGTGGGCTTTCAGCGCGGCGATGCACTCATGGAGGAATTCGATCTCCTCCTCTTGGTCGAGCACCTTCTGCATGTTGCCGTCCGCGCTCAGCCGGCCAACACCTGTGGGACTTTTTGGAACTGGCATGACGAGCGAGGGGAGGAGGCGTAGGTTCAGTCGGTGCAGGGAGTGTCCGACGTGCTGCCGACGGACATGTCAATGGCTGTATCAATGGAGAACGAAACATACTCGCCTCCTGGCTGTGGAGCATCTCCTCACGATTCATGGCAGCTTCATCCGCCTCACATTCGGCTATCTGAGCCTCCACCATCTCATCCACTGCCTCCACCCGACTGGTCTCCGCTGCAAGCGTGTCATGGACTTGAGTGCGAAACGCGGACATCGAGACCTCGCCCGGTGGGAGAAGCCCAGTGCCTGGTGTTTCCCTCAGTAGCCGAAACCATACTCATGCCAGATACACATACCATCCTCGACCGCATGCTTCGCGGACATCCACGCAACACCCGGCGGTACCTGAATGAGGGGCTCCGGCTCTCGGCTCGCTTTTGGGATCACTATGTCACTCAAACGTGAAAGTGTCGCTTCCCCCGATTCCTCCGCGCCACCCACGATATCCCAAAAGCGGGCCATGGCATCCGTAATACCTAGCGCCGTCTGGGTGTTCTCGTCGGAAAGACGCTTGAGCCCCGTCGTGAGCGCAGCCATGCACTGAACAAGAAACGTATCAGCCCTTCACTCCATGCCATTGCACCGAGGTTCTACCATCGATTTCACAAGCTGCGCATTGGCTTCAGCTGTGCTTCGGTTGTCTTGCCAGCTGACAAATGCTGCCTTCGCCATTGGAAGGGCCTCGTTGTCGCAGACATTGTCGTAGTCTTGCGCGGTGGGGACGGCCATGGAAAGGACTTCGGAGGTGGTGAGAATTGCGATTGAGAGATGAGATGAGAGGAGATAGGAGGGTACGTAATGGACATGCGATCAAGCCATTGTGGCCATATTTCTCACACTCGCCACAAGCACGTGCATAGCAGGGCATGCGCGACCACGCGGTCCGAGATCATGCGTCCGACCTCGGGCGTCCGACCGCGGGCGTCCGACGTCGGGCGTCCGACGTCGGATCCTCGGCTTGGGCTGTATGGATACGTTCGTTACCTCGCTTTCTCTTGTCTGTGTTGCCTTTCTCATGCCCATATTCGGTAGCTCCAATCACCAATATTTATACGACACAGAAGATGGATAGGTGGAACAATCGTTGGCGGCAATAGGAGTGTCAATCCTCATCCTCGGACTCGACCTCGACCTCCTCGCCCTCATCCTCGGTGTCGTCTTCATCCTCCTCATCCTGTTGCGCCTCCCGCTCCCCGTCGCTGCCCTCGCCACCCTCGCCGTCGCCCTCATCATCCTCGGGATCGTCGTCGCTGCCATCGGCCTCGTCAGGGTCACCCTCCGCAGCCACCAAGAAGGCCTCGGGAGTTTCAAGCATCTCCCGGGACAGACGCGCATGAGCGATGGCGTCTGCCTCGCTGCGCTGCACCAGCTGATCGATCTGGGCCCGGAACTTGTGGTCGTAAATACTCCCCCAATCTCCCTTACCGCCATTCACACCACCGACGAACGCCCAACCAATGCCGCCGCCGCCGCTTCGGTATGGACGGATCCATGCCGCCTCCGTGCCAACGATGGCGACGCCGTAAGGGAAGTCGGCGGATGTTATCGGAATGTTGAGCGCGATCCGCATGAGGTACCCCTTGAGCTGCGTCAAGATAGCCTTGCGATGGGCCGCTGTCGGTGTCGTCTTGCCCTCGTCGAGCGAGCCTATTTCCACGACAAGGCGTGGAAGCTCGGGCTTCAGCTCGTTGGTGCCGATCTCAAGACCGTAGTACGACGCGACGACAAAGTCGGGCATCTTCGTGCCGCTCTTCTGCCGCTTGAAAACGAGTCCACCTGCAGCAGGTGAGCGGATGCCCTGAAAGTGAAACACCGACCACATACCCGTGTAGTCGGTGCTCACGGGAGCACCGTGGCTGAGCACTTCGGCAGCAGCAGCCAGCTCCGCGTTGCCCCGGCGGCGGTGAAGAACATCAAGAACATCCTGCCCCGGAACGGACGGGCGAAGCGGTTCCTGGGGCTTGACCATGTCGTGCCTAAAACGCACGGAGAGGTACTTGTTCCACGCTCCGTAGGTGGAGTATTGGCTAGAAGTAGGACACGTCCGCCAGTGGTTGAAGATTTGCCTGAGGCGATTGTCGAGATCGACATGTCCGTCAAATGAGACCTACAGGGCGTTAGGGTTGCTGCCCGCATGCGTCCGAGGCATCACCGCTTACCGTGTTCATGATTGTCGATGCTGCACGAGTGTTGCACGTCGGCTGCTGCTTAACGACAATGCCCACCTTCTTATATATGGATGTATCCAGCTCTGAACATGATTGCACGAATGCAATGATTCTCGGCCAATAGGTTCTCTCGGAAGCGATGCACGGATGGAGAGCACAGTTTGGATAGTCGCCTGAGTCATGCAGAAGGCGGCATTTGGCCTTCGGGCGTTGTGATGCGGCTTCAGCAATGGTCAAGAGACATGCTGATTGAGCACAATGACTCATTCCCGCTGTTTTCTTTCTCATGGTGTGGGGACTCCACACCCGAGTTTCGCACAGATATTCCCTTATCGCCGGCTTCGCAATGGAGACGTATCCTCGCCATCGGAAGCTCCGTAGCTGTCCCCGCCTTTCGTCCGCTCTCTTGCGGAGCATACCTCACACGGCCGAACTCAGCTTGTCATGCGCTACCAAACGGCCTTCGCCTGAGGCCACGGGTTAGCGGAACACGGGGGAAGAATCCGGTATGCGTGACATTGTCTTTGAAAGCAACGCTCACACGCCCGAACTCAGTCTGACATCGGCTCCCGCACGCCTACATCAGGAAAAACACCCTAGCCGCCCAAGCGGTTGCAGAGTTCCCACGACGGGCTCAAGTAGTTGAGGAGGATTGTAAATTCCTCGGAGCGCGTTCAAGATCTTGTGGAAGGTTATCCCCAATTCCAGGACTAACCAAGTGTAGTTTAAGGCTCTACAACGTATAGCAATACTTTCGCAGTACTCTCAGTGGCTTTGGCTGTTCCCTGTGTAATGTATGGGGTATGCGTGTAGGATCTTGTGCAATTTCATCTTAGGTGATTTGTGTGCGGCGTAGAAACATATATATTTCAGTAGTCTACAACTGTATACTAGTATAATACTGGATGCATGTTTCTTTGTTTTACCTCGCGCTCAGTTTCCCGTCCACGCTCGTATTCCCTCCACGGGCCCTAGCGTGCATCAAACCGCGGGCCCTCGTAACTCCTGACAGGCTCGTCACCGTGCATCATACTAGGGGGCGACTGTCCAGGAACACCTCCCATGATGGCAGGGCCAGACGGCATGTCAGGGTGCGAGTCCCAGTACGGGCGCGGGGATCTGACAGGCGACATCGGTGGGGAGCGGGGCGGCCCACGGGGACTTGGTGCGAGCTGGGACATCGGCGGCGAGTGCGCGCCGGAGTACATCTGCTGCTTGTGCAAGAGGTACTCCGAGCCGGGACGACCACGCCTCTGCTCATGCTCCCACTCCACGTGTTGAGTCCGGGGCATGCATCGATCCCAGCCGGGCTCGCGCTCGGCCATTGGAGGCTCTTGTGCGTACGGTGGAAGCGGGGAGCGTCGCGCGGAGATTGGAGTCTCGCCGGGGCTGACCGGCGAGCGTCCGTCGTATGAAGGGCGTCCATTGGCTATAGAGGAGTGAGGACACATGGAATGAGGCGAAGGAGGGGACGTCGACTGCGAGATGTGATACTGGCTGGGACCAGGCTTATGTGGGAGTCCAGGAGGTCCGCGCAGGGCGTCCGGAGGTCCCTGTTGCTGCGGCACAGGGTGGTGGAGAAGGAGTCACTGGCGTGCCGGACCACGCCCGTTCTCACGACTCGGAGGCGGGTAAGGACCAGTCGACTCTCGCCGGTGGACGGTGGATGTCTATCGGCGCTAGCCAAGTATGAGAGGGCACTGGCATGTGCGGGTTGTCGAGCACCACTGCCAGTGGAGGCGGTGGCTCACCTCTGTACAGTCCCGGCGACGAACAACCACTGCCAAGGGCCCGAGGAGGCATGGGCAGTGCCCACTGCCAGGTCGCCAGGTCCTCTCGAGTCCATGCGGAAGATCGGCATTGGACGTGAGTTGACACCTGGGTGAAAGTTGAGTGAAAGTCCAGCGGGCGGACGCGTGGGCTAGTAAAACAGAGAGGTCAGGTGAAACGCGGCGGGCGCGCAGGGTAACAGTCAGTATGGCAGGAGCAATGGAAGCGAACAAGCAGGCGGGAAGGATGATAGTAGTAGGCTGTGACGGTCTGCCCTCACTTCTCCTGGCGAGCTCGCCCAGTGTCTGAATCAATTTGTATATGAGCATGGACACATACCTTAGAGTCTGCGAGCACAAGGAGACGACCCGCTGTCAGATGCCATGATACACATGACACAAGATCCAAATTGAGCACGGTCCTGGTGCAACGCTGAGTACAATGATTAGGAATCAAAAATGGGTGTCTCCACCCCGTCCTCCACGAGCCAGATCTCAGGCTCTCTCTTCTCCGCCCGTTCTACCTCGACCTTCCCAGCGGCATGGTCTCCGAACCTCAACACGGCTTGATGTGCAGGGTTCCGAGACGGAACCGCAACCTTCCCGACGCACCAGGCGGATTGCTTGTACTCGCGAGGTCGGTCATTGTACACGCTCGGCCAGAGGAAATTACTGTCCATGAAGGTGGCTTTCACACCACACATGGGCAGCAGTTCCTTGTGGCAGCCCAGCGCGTAGTCCGGCGCAAGCCCGGCGATGACGATGTCTCTCAACTTGAAGACGGGAACGGATGCGAGAGGGAGCGGAATAGTGATCGGCGTACGGAGAGGTTTGGTAGAGGCCGGGATGTAGGACTTGTACCGAGGGCTGTAGGCATCGATCTTGAATACAGTTTCGGTCCCAACGGATAGCCCTTTGTGAGGGCTGAGCGAGGCGAAAACTTGCGTGAACAGCGGTTGAGATAACCAAAGCTCAAGCTCGTTGGACTTCTCGCGGACGTGATACACGAGCGGCAGACTCATCGGCGGGTGAGCCTCCTGAAGAGATAAATCAATGGTGAATCAATCGTACAAGCACTATGAGAAGCTAACCACGCACCCGAAAGAATATGAATGTTTCCACAACTACCTTCTCCCTCTTTGCACTGACCAACGCCCTCGGAATCCCCGTGTCCTTTGCCTCTGCCCATACCTCGCCCAAGTACACCCACCCTCCCAACTTGGGACGAGGTTCCATGGCCCGCGCAACGCGAAGCACCTCCTCCAGGACGACCCGGTCCCCCTGCTCTACGCTCAGAGTTGCTGCGCACTCCGTCCCGTGGAAACACGGGCACTGGAGGGGGTTAAATATCAGTGAAAAAGCGGAACTCAAGAGACTCACGTAGTCGTAGAGTTTCCCGAAATTCTCTTTGCTGTCCTCCAAGCAGACGACGGTGACGTGATAAACCTGCAGGTCCTTTTCGACGCGGTTGCATCGGATTGTAGTCTTTGCAACCGTAGAAAACGGCGGTAGAACCTGCGAGAGAAAGCCAATAACAGTTTCCTGATGCTAGCCATTATGAAGATGGAGTGTGCGCAGGTTTGACAAAGCTGAGAGTAGTGAGGAAAGTCAAGGATTGATAAGCGGTGGAAAAGCGACCTTCAAGCATCCGCAAGCGCTCGATGAGATCTCAAAGAAGCGCTTGTGCTCACGGACGGTACTCGAAGACAGTATTGGGTATAAATGAGAGCCTGAATGAGTGAGATAAAATGGAGATGCTATTCAGTAGATCGTACTACTGGACATATGTCATGGGCGTACAATCCTGACTGCTATTCTTACATAGATCTATTTACAAGTACAATTTTGTTCCTATGCGTGATCAGAACCTCTGCCAAACGTTGTCAGGCGCATGCCAGTCAAAGTCAGGGGCTGGCTCCTCCGAGTATCCGGCTTCTCCACGCTCAGGCCTCGCCGCTACTACGCCCAACGGCGTTCCTGTATCCACTACGCTCCACTTCGCCTGCATGTACTTGCGAGGAACTCGAAGGTTCCCGGCCAGACATACGGCTGGTCCATGAATTGCAGCTTCATGGAACATGTGGGGGGCTCCGATCTCAGGCCCTTGGCGTGGTCACTCACGTAGAGGGTGACACGTACATGGCCGAGCTTGAAGGTAGGAATTTGGCGTAGGGGGAGGTGTAGGACAGGGGTTTCGTCTTCGAGCATCGATACAGGAAGAACGTTTGTCGTTCAATGTCGTAGAAGTCGAAGCCGGTGTCGCCGAGGCCCATGCGGGGCCACGTCCTCCACGGGCTCAGCCCCGGAACGTGAGCAGCATCAGGGGCTGCTCCGTAGGAGGAGCTATGAGCATCTCCTTCCTCTTCTCGTCTATCTCGCACAAGAGAGGGATGGAGATGGGGTCCTCGAGATCCTGAAGAAGTTCCGTACGCGAGTTAGAATTGAGGGGCCACACAGACGTGAGGGACGTACCTTGATAAAGAACAAGGCCTCCACCACAGCCACTCTGGGAGCGTCCTCCTCCGGCCCGTAATGCTGCAAGAGTCGGGGGACTCTCCTCCAGTCCTGATAGAACAGCCCAACGGCGCCCAGAACACCCAGCCTCGCATTCTAACAGGCCCGAAAGGCCCGAAGCTGTCGGATCGAATGGCATCTAGGATGGACGTCTGTACCTCCGGTGTGGGCTGCATCCAAGCTGGGCACCGAACCATGGGACAGCCCGTTCTCTGATGTGTCATACACTTCGCAAATAGGAATATTAGCCAGCTAATACCACTATGCAGATACATGGCACTCACGTAGTCATATAACTCCCCGATGTTTTTCTTTTCCAGGCATAGGACCGTAACGTGTGTAAGACTGGATCCGTGAGGGCATTGCCTAGTCCCGTGTTCCACTATCTGCGGATAGGACGGCAGGCCGTTCTGTGAGATGATGTTGAGAAGGCGGGGTCGATGCGGGAGACGGCCATGATAAAGCTTGAGATGTCCGGTCGTAGCGGCAGGATGAGTTGAGAGGCGGGTGGGAGTGGTCTGAGGGTGGTTCGAAGATGGTTGAGAGAAGAGCACAGGAGTTACCAAGTGGCCGGAAAGCCACACTCAAGCGCTGGTTGAGCGCTTGATCAGGTCTTCATGAAGTGCTCGCACTTGCCGGTACTCGGACTCAGAGTGGGCAAGAATTGTATGTATTGAGCTAAATGTATTCTAAGATCTGTGCATGTCGACGAGAGGCTGTATCAGGGTGCAACGCAAGCAAAGAAAGGCCGGATGGTTGAGATGATCATCCGGAGTATGATGAACCGCCGTGAAGAGCAGCTTACATGCTGTAGTGCCCATAAGAGAGCCGGTAAGGGTCAGCGTCGCCCACCAGGTACTAGCTGACTCTCCAAAACAATGAGATAATGCTACGGCGTGCATGTGCAGAGGCGTCCTGCATGATGCGGCTGTCGAAGTTCGCAGGCTGCATGCCGTGCAGCGGAGACGCATGAAGGTGGCCTTGCTGGAGATCCGGTCCGCCGTACAGCGTTCAGAAGCCTGGATGCACTTCAGGATGAGAGCGTCAGTGAAGGCGACAGAATACATAGAATCTCAATCATCAGCGCACCTTCTCAATGACGTTCGAGCTGAACTTCTGGACAAACAGCGCTCAGACGTTGCCAGTGAACTGGCGGATGACCGCATTGCTGAAGCGGTGGTCTGCAGAGTTATCAACTGGTACGCATGGCAGACTGTGCTTCGGTCGAAACAGACTCCAGCCCAAGTTGTAGGTCTGCACTCTGCTGGGGGATGATGGACGTCAGTCGTGTTTTCCCGGGCTCTATCGGACGTGGACAACTAACTGTGTTCGGGTCGAAGCCCTTCTACGACATGTCAATGCAGCGTGGTTTCGCATAGACGTGCAGACCGCAACGGATCTACGACACCACTGCACTATCCTGTACGCCCGCATCGTCCGCGCCTTCCATGAGGTTACGCTAAGAGAGAACGGTCAGCACTTACAAGTGCATCTCCAGCTACCATTAGAAACACGTACCATCCCATGGGTGTTACGTTCATGTCATGAGGCCTACACACAGCGAGGCCTTCAGAGAGCAGGTCAAGAGTGAAGATGTCGAAATAGGAGACTTACTGACTCAGCTAGTACGTCAAGGAAAAATGGAAAGCCACTACCATAGCGTCTGGTAGGCGTACATACCAGCCCAGTTGTTCAGATGGAATCTGGTCGCCTTGTCAAGAACGTTGTCGGAAGACCATTCCCTTGGAGCTGCCCCACCCGGCCCATCCGGAAACGAAGGTATCAGCTGGCATGACTGGCGTATCTGAGCCAGCTGTACGATCCTTCCAGGCGGAAGACCATCCGCCCCCGGGGGTGGCTTACTCACAGAGTACATGAGATGCCGTGGGTCGGCTGCACCAGGGAAGCGGGTATACCACTCCACGTATGCAAGAGGACCCTGAGGCCACCAGGAAGGTGCCGGACTGCCTCCATGAGATGGGGAGAGGGTCTTAGGCAGCGTGAAGATGACTTTGACGCGCCCTGCTCTTGTGCCTTTACAGTGGAAATGAGCAACATTATACGCAGGAACTCAAGACACTAAGTACTCACCTTTGACCCCAGTTGCCTCAGCCTCCTCAGTCTCAAGCACAATGGCGGTATCGAAACGGCTCTTCCTTCCCTGGCGACCGGAAGCAGGCACTGACCTGATAGCGTCAACCTCCGGTTTGCCGTCCAGCAGCTCACAAGGGTTGAATTGAACCTTGTGATACACGTCGACGCGATCGAAGGGCAACCAGGCCCTCGATAGATCGCGTCGAGTGAGTGTAAGTTCAGGCGGCTGCAGGTCATTGATGTATCTTGCAAGAGCGGTGGTAAAGCCAGGTGCGTTGTGCTGCGTCTGGACCGTAGCGAGATGTTGCGCTGGCGACGGTGGGTGCTTAGCTATCTTGATAGAATGGTCTCCTGGGACCGGTTCGGTGTCCTGTGCGTCCTGAGCGTTGGAGTCCACTGTCCCGCCATCCACTGATTCCTCTGGGTCCTCTACCTCCTCCTCCTCACAACACTCCTGGAACACTTCGTAAAGGGCCATTTTCTCCCGCCGGGAGATCCACTTCACCATCTGTGGAAACTCGTCCCTATGGTTGGAGGCTCGCCATGCTTTCTTGGCGAAGTCGATATGGAGTCGCTCGAACAACTCCGTATTATAGTTGTCTGTCGTCCCGAACTGTCGAATTGACTGGACGTAATGGAGGAGGGAGTGAACCTTGGGGATGTTGAGATCGTCTCGTATCCCCAGCTCTACCAGGACGTGCTTGTGTTTGTGAAAGGTGTCCAACGCATCCTCAAGATACCTGAGCGTGTCGTCATCGTGCGTAGGGTACTGAGCTATATAGATGAAATCAAGCAGCGCTCGAAAGGCCAGGACGACAGAGTTGGGAATCTTCCCTATGAGACAGCCCAGCAGGACGCGGGCCATCTCCTTGCGCTCTTTTCCAGACACTTGAGCAAGGGCGGAGATACCGTTCTTGAAGTGTCGAACGCCGTGCGCAGGCGGGAGACATCGAAGTCGACTGTCCAGCTCTTCCGGACCGATGAGATCCTCGCACCAAGTCATGAGGTGCTTGAAAACACCTTGATACAACTGGTGGAGGATGTCAGGCGTGATCGAGAGGTGGATATCGGCATACGGTAGGTCCGCCCAGAAGGGCTTTCGAACAGTCCCCACGACGTCCCGCTCCATACTGAGAGCCTCAGAAGCCGCTGCACTGCGCCCGTTCAGAGACGACTCTTCGATGATGCTCTCCGTCAGCTCAGGAGTGCGTGGGTCCGCCGCCACACGGTCCCCCAGTTTGTCAGCGGGACACTGACACTTGGGGCATGTTCCGTATTTTGAACAGGCCACCAGACCCTGTTCCGGGTAGTCAGCGACATAAGACGCTAGGATGGGGTGTACCCGACGAACAGCGCCATCGCCGCCGGTCACTTCAAAGCCCTCAACACCGGCGCGGACGAGGGGCTTGAGGATGATGCGCATAGCCGCATGGAAAAGCTGGTGGGTCCGCGATTTGTGTTCTCGCTTGGTCATGTTCTTCTTACTGATCTTGGTAACCGGGAGATAGCCTAGCAGAATGCAGGCATGCTCGGAGGGTTTGCGACGGAGCGCACGAGGAATGTTACCTAGGGTCAGGTACACCGGGTACGCACACTTGTTACCCGAAAACTGGGTGAGCTGGGTCTTGTCCGTGGATATAATCACAGGCGCGACCGCAGCACCCCCTGGCAGTAATTGCTACATACCCAGGATGTCAGAGATCAACAAGGTAGGTGGGAAAACTGATGCTTACCTGGACAGCATTCCACCAAAGACCAGTCCACATTTCGGTGAATATCCTGCGTGTTTTGGAACGGTCGGCGAAGACACGCCTCGGGCGGTACACGATCTGCTTAGCATATGATGGGTTACCTAGGAGGGCCTGTATAGCCTCGAGAATGTCCCGGTATCGTATAATGTGTTCCTCGTCTGGCCGGTCACGGAACGTCAAGGTCGTCATCTTCCATGTCGCCCTATCAGGAATACTGTCTACTTTCATGAAGAGTTGCCTGACGTCCTTGAAGGTTAGCCCCAGCTTTTCAACCACCTGTGAGCCAGCCACGTAAATGGTGAGCTCTTGCAGTGCCTATGAATAGAGAAACCTACCCCCGGTATGCGCAGGAACCGATTTAGAGAATTCTGGCCGACATCCTCACGAACTGCCCACATGGCCACCTGCCAGTCAAGTTCGGACGCGAACGGCCTCCACTTCTGGTTGAGGTCTCCCTTGTCCGGTGGCTCGTCTTCACCGTCTACGTCCATGGCATCGCTGTCGTCCTCATTTTTCCCAAAGTAAGCCTTCCACGTCTCGACAATTGTCTCCTCCATCCGTACGACCATGCCGGCGAGCTTGTTTTCCTCCTCCACTCTGGTGTCTTCGTCATCGTCCAAGGCAGGGACGGGAACACCGGGCAAAGCGGGGGCCCCAGCCCTCTGGGACGTAGAGGACGAGGCCTCTCCTTCGTTTTCCACATGAAAGTTTGCATGGGAAGGGGGAAGTACGAACCGAAACAGGTCCCGAGTCTCCATGACATCTTGGAAAGTGGTTGGTTCGTCGTCAATGTCCATGTCCGCAGACTGTGACGCCCGGATCGCCTCCTCTCTAACGATTGTGCTGAAGTCACCCACACCGATGTCCTTGTTTTTCCCCTTATTGTACCAGCGGCACGATTTGGCGGTGGACAGGTGGGACAAGAGCCCTTGCGGGGTGTCCAAGAGCTTGTCGCAGGCCGGACACGTTCGGTCTTCCAGATCGCAAGTGCGGACGTGAGGGACCGCCCTTTCCTTGGCTCTTCCCATCGTGTATCGTTAATTCTGGAGTGCTCCACCGTCATTAGCATTCTCCGCGTTGAGGTAGAATAAATGCTTTCGCACCTGCAGTCGAGAGAGTCAAACGCGTAGTGTTGGAGAAATTCGGGAGGTAGCTCAAACACTTGAAGAGTTGCTTCAAGGCGCCTGGGCGGCGCTCACCAGTCTATTCAATTGCTCATGAGGTAAATGTCTTAGGCTCACATGACAGTGGACTCACACGCATCATGCAATCATTTCTTTCCGTGTTTCACGCCTTCACTCTTGAGCGCTGTTGGTCGTGCAACCGTGTCTACACCGGTGAGTTGGAGCTTTTGCTGTTCCATGACCCGCTCACCTGTGCCATGGTTGTATATGCATGCTGTTCACGTCCTATATGACATGGTAAAGCTTGATAACATTCTCTGTCACCCCTGTGGTATATACAGATCGAGGTACGGAGTACTGTGATCATGATATATACTAACTTCATCAGTATATAGGCGGTATATTGGCTCTCCTGTAGGCTGCCACCGTCTCTGCTTACCTCAGCGTGCATCCTTCCTAAATTGGGCCAACTATCCGGCGGCAAACTGCTCGCGTGGCTGGACAGAGCGTGTCCGCTCGCGTGGCCGGACAGAGCGTGTCCGCTCACGTGGCCTCTGGCAGGCGCCATAAACGGGCAGTAGCCCTAACGAAAGCTGTATGCGTGTGCATAGTTGACTGTTCCAGAAAGGTGAGCGTTCTCTCTTCCAAGGGCGTGTAGTACATTTTGACACCCGCATTCAGGGAGAAGACGCTGCTGTACCCGCACTCACAACAAACCCGACATGGTATCTGGACACGGGATATGGTACGGGATATCTAATAATATATTTTGAATATCCCGTTCGGGGATATTGTGATTGGGGATAAGGAAAGTCTGGATACTTAAAGTATCCCGGAATGGGTTACTTTGAGTTTCCCCCATACAGTATCGCAGGCCGGGATATGGTGAGGCATGTTTAAAATATCTCTGGCCACCGTGACAATGATGTCCATTTCCGTCTAACCATTGCCCATACCCACGTTGCCTGTTTTCATTATCGAGTGGCACGCGTAGTCACGGACATGTGACGCCGCAGGCCCGAGCCATTACTTACCGGAAAAGGCAACTGTGGCTCCCGCTGCCGCCGCGGCGAACGGCAGTACTTATGGTGTCGTGTCGCGGTATGGTGCGTCGCGGTTCGGTGTGTCGCGGCGCGTCGCGTCGTGTCATGTCACGGTACGGCGTGTCATGTCATGGCATGGCACGGTACGGTGTGGCGTGGCATGTCACGGTACGGCGTGTCATGGCACGGCATGGCACGGCATGGCACGGCGTGGCGTGTCATGGCACGGCACGGTACGGTATGGCACGGTACGGCGTGTCATGGCACGGTACGGCGTGTCATGGCACGGTACGGCGCGTCATGGCATGGCACGGTACGGCGCGTCATGGCATGGCACGGTACGGCGTGTCATGGCATGGCACGGCGCGTCGTGTCACGGTATGGCACCGTGCGACGCGTCATGTCACGGTATGGCATGGCACGGCACGGCGCGGTACAGTACGGCGTCACGGTGCCGTGTCATGGCATGGTATGGTACGATATACTTCGCTCATGTCATTTTATTACAATCATGTTGTTCTTGCATTGTACTACGGCAGCCTGAGTTGAATAGGTTAATGTATGTAGGGTACAATATACTTCACAAGTCGCGAGAGGAGTGGCCTGACATAAGCACCATGCACCATGACACGGCACCGTGACACCGTACTGTACCGCGCCGTGCCGTGCCATGCCATACCGTGACATGACGCGTCGCGCGGTGCCATACCGTGACACGACGCGCCGTGCCATGCCATGACACGCCGTACCGTGCCATGCCATGACGCGCCGTACCGTGCCATGACACGCCGTACCGTGCCATGACACGCCGTACTGTGCCATACCGTACCGTGCCGTGCCATGACACGCCACGCCGTGCCATGCCGTGCCATGCCGTGCCATGACACGCCGTACCGTGACATGCCACGCCACACCGTACCGTGCCATGCCATGACATGACACGCCGTACCGTGACATGACACGACGCGACGCGCCGCGACACACCGAACCGCGACGCACCATACCGCGACACGACACCATAAGTACTGCCGTTCGCCGCGGCGGCAGCGGGAGCCACAGTTGCCTTTTCTGGTAAGTAATGGCTCGGGCCTGCGGCGTCACATGTCCGTGACTACGCGTGCCACTCGACAATGAAAACAGGCAACGTGGGTATGGGCAATGGTTAGACGGAAATGGACATCATTGTCACGGTGGCCAGAGATATTTTAAACATGCCTCACCATATCCCGGCCTGCGATACTGTATGGGGGAAACTCAAAGTAACCCATTCCGGGATACTTTAAGTATCCAGACTTTCCTTATCCCCAATCACAATATCCCCGAACGGGATATTCAAAATATATTATTAGATATCCCGTACCATATCCCGTGTCCAGATACCATGTCGGGTTTGTTGTGACTGGTCTGTGATGGCCATGTTGGGCAGATTCTGCTTATCTCAGCAGTGGCGATCATGACACGGCTCCCCGTGACCATGTCCCAGCCAGTCCTGTAACCAGGCGGGTATTACAGGTGCGGGCCGGAATGATAGTCTGTCCATCTGGAGGTGGCCGTTCCACAAGTCGTGCATGGTGAACGGGTGATAGTCGGAGTAAGTGTTGCCTTAGCTAAGGTTCCCGTCTGGGTTGTGTTTACACGGGTGTTGCAGGGACTTTATCACACACCGCTCTGAAACCGGGACTCCGATCTTCAACTTGGACTGCTTCAACTTGCTCTGTCACCGAAGTCTGACACCGTCATGTCATGTACTAATCGCTCCCCCTCTCCTTCCTCCATCCACACCGCCTCCGATGTAGGTTCCGCGCCTCATACGGACAGTTCTGGCGACATAGAGCATCTAGCTCTTCGAACCCCATCCGAACGCTCCTTTGATGCCGACATCGACACCCACTACTCCCCGAACAATGCCTTCGCAGAGAGGATGCGCCGCGAGAGGTTTGCTGTGCAAGCAGAATCCACCCCTGCTATTGCAAAGCTACCCCTCTGGCGAGAGGCCTCCCCACATGAGCACGTCGAGGATGACAGGTTTGGCGCCCTCCTTCCCTTGCTTCCTGCGGCAGCAAGCCATCCCGATTTATTCAAGCGCTTTCTACACAAGATAGAGGTGCTATACGACAACTGGGTTGCCTGCGGTGAGAAGGAATTTGTCGTACAGGTGACGTACTCATTCCGTCTCTCTCTCAAATGCATTGCTGATGTATTCATGTATCTCCGGTGTTTGACTAGGATATACTGGGGATCAACGAGGAGCAGTATCTCTTGCTACAACACGCATTGGACGAGAGCTGGGACTGGAAAGAGAATGAGGACACGAAGAAACTAGTGGCGTTTCTGCGTAGTATCAAGTGAGTATCAAATGTCCGTCCATAACCCGCTGTCACTCACTCCGTCACAGTATGGACTTCTGGAAAGAGGACCATAAAGCGGTTCTCCATGGTCCCACCTTCAGTGAGGACTGCGCCTTCCGCCTCATCGACCGTATGACGATGGCCTTCAAGCGTATTAGTCAAGTCTACCACTACGACTCCCTGGAGATGGGGAACGATCTGGTCGTCAAAGAAGGCAGGGTGATCTTCACCCTTCGTGGAAGCGCAGTGATGGCTGTGAAGGGTGGGGATAGCGACGGGATAGAGATGGACGAGAGCGAGCAGAAGAAACGTGCACGTTCCCCTCTTTTCTTCTGTCTTGTGACGAACACTCGTGCGGAGTTCTTGTACCAGACGCGTAAGGTGAGCCGGTCCTTCAACTGCTTTAGGAGCACCGGTAATCAATCCTACAGATCGCCTGTGCCTTGGAAGGCCTGCCCCTGCTGCAGGGCTTCGTCATTGCCCATGTAGGGTTGGCGGATGCATCATCCAGTGGTGACATCCTCTATGATCAGGGCGGACGTCTCCTGGATGACGAGAATCCAACCATGGAGGCCTGTTTGGCTATCTACGGTCGGTCTGACTTCGTCAACTTCATGGAGTGCACGAGCAACGCCAGGGAGTTGGCGGATTGGGATGTATATGCAGGGCGGAACTTCATGGCGAGTAGTGTTTCCCTGTCTTAGTGCTTCGCTATTTAATATTACTTCAATAGCGACTCCTCAGCATGTTCCCCCAACCTGTCACGAAGCCCCCAGGCGGTCAACGCACTGTGGAAGAAATCCTGCACGACATCATGCAGTCTTACGTGGCGACCTTCTCCGCTGCCTCTGAGGCGTGCAATGAACTGCCGTGGGCGAGTATGTTCCCCGATCACGTTGGGAACGTGTGCAAGCTCGTCAACAAGGACGTCTTGAGCTGGGTGGACAGCGTCGTCCTGCACAAGACTGTCCGCTTGGCTCGGAAGCGCATCCACTGCAATGGTTGGCCGTTGATATCGAGCATCGTGGGGCCGCATGGACAGAAGGGAGTGCTCCGTAACGCGCTGTTTACCTGATCTACGATGTATACAGTATACTATACTATGTTCTATTTATTTCATGATGCAACGTGTAAGCTTTGATAGGGGGTTTATTGAGTCCTTAGACCGGTTTTCCCACATGAAGTCAAAAGGTGAGAACTCCGGAAGAAGCTATTGAGGAAGCTCACGGCTCCGGGCGCTTTTGAGACTTTCTTTTCCGGCTCTCCTAGAAATGCCATCAGCCTCAAGATCACCGGCCAGCCGGTACCACGACTGCATCGACGAATTTTGGAGTCTCTACATCCAAACTTGGCTACTTCCGATCTTCGCTTTCCACCATTTCCACTGCACGACTGCCATAGCATCATTGGGAAGACATGGGTCCGGCAGCGCCTTCGTACCAGACAGTACCCTAATGCTGGAATTCGGTTTCACCCAATGTTTGTTCTACATGAGCGAAACGGCACTGTCTCAGGCTAACAGGCTCAGGGAACTGATGAAAAAGGTGAGTACTCCATAGATTTCAATCCCTATGCTGATCAACGTTCTCAGCTCCAGGTCATGAAGAATAGACATCTCCTACCGGCAGGAGGCCTCATCTTTGTGATCGTCAAGGAGTCGACGAAATTCTCCGCCTTGCTCCCCAAATGGGTGGAACTGTATGCCCAAGGACGGAGCCGTGAGCTCCAGAATTGGGCCATCAGTCTCAGTCGGGGTTCATCTGGTGCTAGCAGGTCTCAAGCACCTATCAGGCTACAGGACGCTGTCGCTTCCTATGGAGAGATCGCAGACCAGTGGTGGGATCATGCCTCCCCTCCCCTCATGCTAGACGGTCGCACTGTTGTCGGCCAATGCAGGGCTTACGCCTGTATTGCCCTGCCACATGAGTACGACAAGTTCGATCTTGCGGTTGCAGGCAATTGGCGTTTTCAGACTGTACTGGAGAGATTTACCTCCATTGTAGGTTTATCTGCATCGCTTTGAATGACTAATCTAACATCCGTTTGATAGGATATCACTATGCGTCCGCAACTTGCACCGGAGGGGAAGCAGCAAAACTTCCGACGCTTTGAAAGTTCTGTACGATCCATGGCCACCATCACGGCCAAGATCTGCAGCCTTCTCAAATCCACTGAGGATGGTCGTGCAATCTGCCATACGTTCCTCGGTTTCTCAGAGGAAACAAACGAGGTCATCCTACAGTTTGCGAAGCGTCACATCCCAGGCTATGGCACTTCATACCTCGATCTCACTCACGACCCAGACACCCAGCTCGTCCAAACCATGTCCGTCTATGCAGGACAACAACCTCCTTCCCTGATCGACTTCTTGGGCACGTTGAGCCCAGAATTGATCACTTATTCCCAATCGCTGGCAATGTCCAGACTTCGAGGACGCTTCAGCAAATCGGCGACCAGGGCTACTGAGAGGGCAGCACAGGGACAGGGTGAGAGAAGTCGAGAGAAGTCGGTGAAAAACAGCAAGCGTAACGGCTAGAGGACGGACTATGCAGTAGATAGGTAACGTAGTATGTATCTGTACCATTTTGCATTGTATATTTCAGTGGAGTGTCCCTGACCGAGTTGTGGGCGCCAACAGGGCGCTTCCATACGAATACGACACGCGTGCAACGCTCTTCCCAATCTCATGGAAAGTACGCTTCAACTCTCTGCTACTGAGATTCATACCTTGCACACTTTCTTCAAGAACTTCGAGACGCTCTCTGAGCCTATTCAAAGCATAGCTAGTCGACTTGAACATGTCCTCAATAGCTCGCTGACGGCTGACCATTCGCACTGCGCGGAGCCTCTATTCTTGAGTAACGCATTGCAATCACAGGTCAATACCGGAGGTGCGGAACGATGTAAAGTGCATATTTGTCACACTGACGGTACTGTACAGACAACCTCGTCGAGTCCATCCCTGTGCCTAGTGACACGGAGTCAGAGGTATCACAGCCTCACAACAGTGACGCTCAAGGCGGTGAGTACCCCCTCCGTAAGCTCAGAAGGCATCTTACCATTGCTTGTCTGCTTGTAGGGACAAAACCGTCGTCCAGGAGAGGAAAATCGACCAAAGGTCGTGTACCGAAGAAGACGTCTAGTTCATCAAGCGGACGAAGAGCCGATGTTGCGTTCTGGAAGTGCAGAACTGGTGCCCAGGCCAGTGCGCTCAGAACGTTCGTGAACATCAACAAGCCAGTCATTCCAGTGTCTGCGTCTGTCAATCAATACGTGGTCAAACTCGTCACCGCACTAGATCAGTACGAGTCGGAAATAACCAGCGCTCTCACGTCTTTGAATCAGGAAAGGGAGCACCCATCTAATTCAGCTTTCATTGACGATTCCATCACATCAATCGTTCAACGTTGCAACCTTGCAGGACAGCGTGAGGTAACCACGGGATTCCTCGTCATGGTCAACTACATGCAGCTGACCTGCAAGGTGAATGCGTAAGTACACATCTACAGTCAACTGGGGTTGCTCTGATGGTACCGTTGCAGGCTGAAGCGTGGAGGAAATCACAAGAGCTACAATGAGGTCTGGAGGCTATACATCAGGGACCATATGCCCAATCCGCCCAGCGAAAGAACGTTCCGCCGCTGGATTAACTGGGGAAGCAAATTTTCCACGGTTGCGTCTGGAGGTATGAACGTATATCCTGCAATGCAATGGCATAGCTAATGAACAGTCTCTGATAAGGCACGGTATATTTACTTGCTATCATTGCCTTCGCACGTTTGCATGAGGAACTAGGCAAAGCCCTGGAGGATTTTCCGTGTCATTTGGCAAACGTGCTTCGATGTCCTGACCCAGGTGAGTCGATATTTGTGCCGTCTACTCATTTTTCAAACCCCCCGTGCTCTGATAGACACAGCATGCGGCAAGCAAATCCTTACGAGAATCATCCCATCGATTGCTCAACTGCGTCAACGCGTCGCCCTTCGATACGACACGCTGTTTCCTCCAAGCACTCTCAAGGAGCTGGAGCTGACCACCGACTTCATTCTGTGCTCCGACGTTGAACAATCAGATAAGGTATTTGGATCTCTAAGCCTAAAGTGAGTCCGCCTATTTAGCAGTGACGAAGAGCACATTGCCAATACTTTTCTAGCGCATTCGCCGCCGTGGACAGGGATGCTGAGGCTTGGATGCCGTGTCTGATACCTACCAGTGGCCATGACGTCCTATGTCTGACGTCCGCCAGCCAAAAGCTGCTCTGCTCCCAAGGGGATGTGCACATGGACCCACCATCACCCTTGACGGTCATCGACTCCTGGGATGTAGAGAATATTGGTATCTTGGACGACCCCGAGCAGTCCGCATCCTCGTTCCACGTAGTAGCTCCTTCGATGCTGCTCAAGACCGGTTTCTCTTTACGGCATGAAGAGCATCAGGCGCACCCTGTCCCGACGGACCCGAAGGATGCTTATGCATGGACGGAGAGGCAGCGGGAGGCTGCGGCCGAAGCAGAGCAGCCCGGGAGTGTTGAAGACCTGAATCAATGGGTGAATCTCAGACTTTTTACGCCACGGCTCTTCACGCATTCCTGACCAGTTCATGACTCTTTTAAAGATGTCCGCATTATACCAGGATGGCCGACGCATGGATACTTCGTCGTACATCAGATTAGACCCTGGAATCTTGAGGTATGCCGTTCATTGCTTTGATTTGCTGGTAGTATTCTGACCAGATACCAGTCAACCTCTGCAGATCGTCGACTGTGATGGGGGCCTGATTACATGTCTGTTCCCGAACATGCCAGATCACCTTCGTAATACGTTGACGGCCAACGTAATGGCATGTTTGGAAGGGCATAATATCAACCTGGAAGACATGTGCTCTGCGTCTGATGGCGACAAGTATACCTTCCCAGTTCTGCACTTCTCATGGTACAACAGGCATGGTATGCGAGTGAGTGCACCGGCATCTGAGACGTCAATGCTTGACATACTGACATGTTGGTATTAGGGCCATGAAGTGCCAGAAGAGGCGCATCCGTTGCTCGTAGGGAAAGCGGATAATACACGCATGAATTACAGTCAACTGCTTCCCTACCAGTCGAGCGATACAAGGAAATATCAAGATATCTACGACAACATGCAGACCGTGCTTGAGAGCGTGTTCGAGTTCATGGCAGAACAAGTGAGTATACATATTTTAGAACGCTCTGTTTAATGCGCCTAATAAATTATCAACAAAGATCAAGGCCGTACTGCCCAACCACTATGCGAATCTTGAAATGGATGCGGAGGTCTTGCCTGGGAATGCATGCTCAATCGTGCATCCCTTCCTCTCCCTGGTCATCAACCTCAACGTCTCCACCCTTGCTCACAGGGATTCTCTGGACAAGTCGTTGTGTGTTGTGCTTGCCCTGGGTGAGCATGAAGGAGGAGAGCTGTGTCTGTACGAACCGGGCTTGGTTCTGCCCCTTCGCTGCGGTGATTTTGCGGCCTTTCCATCTTACCGTATAACTCATTTCAACCGCCACTTCACCGGACAGCGTGCGTCCATCGTTTTACATACTGATAAATATATAGAAGACTGGACAAGCGGCGGACGGAATGGCTTGAGAAGAATCAGCATTTCGCTTAGCTATGGCCGTTCTCGGCTTGTACTGCGTACCGTACCGCGTACTTACGTCTGTCGTAATTCAATTGGTCCCACGTTCAGCGCTCTGGGGTGCGTCAGGAACATGAACGGTAGGTGAGCAGTAACGGTAACTACTCCTCTGTCTCTAACCTCTCCCTCTGCCATGTCTCTTGAATCAACACTGAGATCGTGCTTGCCAGTTCTAGACTTCAAGTGATGAATATTTGAGGCTTCTGGCTCCGTCTCAGCGCGTATCCGAAACTCCGAGAAGCTCTCACGCTCGCAATTTTGCTCAAGCACCTCTGACGGTTTGTTCTCCTGCGCTGTCTTAGCCTCTCTTACATTCATGTCTACTCGCCAGACGCGCTCTGCTGGGAGCAAGCCCAAGGCCCCGGAGCCAAGGCACCGTCTAAGGCAACCCCGAAGTCAGCGCCCGCTGGCAAAGCAACAAGTCGCAAATCTAACGCCACTGCTGCAAAGGCCAGTTCCAGCAAACCCGATGCACCAGAATCCAAGGCTGGTACAGCGAGCTATGCAAGTGCTCTCAAAGACGCGAAGGAGTTCCTGCGGAAGCAAATGCCCAACGCATCCGAGAAGGACATCCAGCTGAGGGCGCGGAGGTACGTCTCTGAGATGAGGAAGGACACCGTGTCCGATGGGGAACGCCGGGACGGTGAGTACCGCATACGTCCAGAAATCCGTATACTAAATGTAGGCTACAGACATCCAGAACAAATCTAGCCAGATGATGCGGAAGGACAAGCAGGCTATGGACGGCGAGATGAGTGGGGATGAAGATGAACAGGATGAACTATTGGACAGTGACGGCGGGGTCGATGCAACAAAGGGGAAGAGTACGCAGGATGGTGAGTGAGTTTCATCTTTGTCGCTGATGACTCACAGGGTGCCGGCAGTTCCAGCTCGCAAGAGGAAGGCGAACGTGCTCTTTGACCAAGAGGAGGATGATGCAGAGGTGCAGCAGCGCGCACCCGACAAGAAGAAGCCGAAGAAGCAGGGCCCGGGCAATCTGCAACACCAGAGGAAGAGACGGACTTGGTTGAACGCCTCCGTGAGTGCATCGTCAAACATGGCTTACAGGTATGACGATCCATTGTGAATAGGACGAAGGGCCGGCAAAGCGAAGTCACAGGTGACTCAAGATGCCGAGGAGGAGAACAGTGCAGGGGAGGAGGAGACGGAGGACAGAGGCTCTCAGGACGACGGCAAGTACTGACAGTATCAATTATTATTAATTCACTGACAGTGCAGCTACAAGCCGAAGAAGAAGATGACGACCCTACTCCTCGTAACAGGAAGGCTTCCGCGCCAAAGACGCAGGCTACTCAGGTCAAGGGGAAGACCACGAAGAAGCAACTTCCTTACGACTTCTCCGACTCTGAAGATGACGACTCTTACAACCCACCCGCGAGTGATGGGGATGATAAGGACAGTGCCAGCATGCTGATAGAGGGAGAAGACCCCGACGACTTGGGCGAGGTAAGCTGGCTGCACATATTGATAACGCCACTGATCCTTGTTGTTCAGCTCGTGGCGAAGACTGAGGAAGAGTTGAAGCCGATGCCGAAGCCCAAACGCCGTGCAAAAGGGTCGGTTGCGAAAGCGGAGGGAGCCAAGGGCAAGAGCACCACCAAGCCCACCTCCCAGACCGAGGATCACGACGTTCTACTGGAAGAATGGCCCGACGACAAGCCTCTCCCAGATGACAGCCTGACGCGTGAACCCTTGAAGGGTTTGATGAACCGCGCCCAGCAGGAATTCAGGGTCCGGCTCGCCGTGTCGAACGCTTGGCCTCGCGTGAGGAAAACGGTCTTTCAAAAGGACGTGATCCCGCAGGATGTCATCCTCACCCTCATCAAGGACCCCTTGTACCAGAGGGAGAAGTTCCAGACGCTCTTCAAGCGGCTTTGGCGTGATGACTCCTGGCGAACAAAGATGACCCACAAGGTATGTCACTCACCTTCTGTTGACGTGGCTGACATCAGGACTTGGGAGCTCTAGGTCTACAAGGTCGCGTCGCAGATGAGACAGGAGCTGAAGCAGAAGGCGAAGCGGGTGGTGGAGAGAGAGTGGCTACCAGTGCTGCTCAGGGTGTCAGACAAGGGCCCAAATGGGCGGAAGCTCACTGCGGCCGCCTACAATGAGAAGGTCCAGAAGGCTCGGGATGCACGCGTCAACTTTCTCAAGGAGAACGACGTGTTTCATCACGGCCAAATCGAGTTGCCTGACCCTGAGGAGGACAACGCGGTACGTGTGCTGTAAATATAAAGTATGTTACTGATTTGTGTTAGGAGTTGCCTGAGGTCGATCTTGCGTTGCCGTTCCACAGCGACGTGCTGGCGGAGGTCATAGCGCGTCAATGGTGGCTAGGCCACCATCCGGAGGCTACTCGGCCTCAGAACAAAGCACGCTTCGACCTCAGCAAGCCCCTTCCCAGCAACATGATCGCTCTCGCTTGCTGCGCGGTGAGTGCAGTTTTTATTTCCACCGTTCCGGGCTGAGCTTGAGTCCGGCTGTTTAGCTGCTCGTTTGCCTGGATGAGGGGCAGAAGCCGAACGAGACCGTCAACTTCAACGAGAAGTCGTACGCCGTGCAGTAAGCCCTTTTATTGAACTCCTCACTATCTGGTGGGCTGGCTAAGAACATGACTGCAGCCACGATCGCTTCCAAGCCCGCATCGATAGGTGGAGGAAGCTCGTCCGGGACGGAGAAGCAGAGCTGGAGCAAAACCCTGACTCCGACAAATCTCAACGCTTGGCAGGGTTGCGGAACATGCTGCAGTCCATGGACGACACCCTCGCTTACAACATACGGTGAGTATCTTGGATTGTATTTGACATGTAACTAAAGAAGACAATCTGCTGCAACAGGAAGATTGCGCAGTTGGGAGAGGCAGAGCCTGATGGCGAGGAGGGAAGCGAGGACGTGGAGATGGACGATGGCGACATGATGCTCAACGACCTCTGGTTGAAGAAGGGGTCGTCCTCCAAGGCGAAGGATTCTGCAGCGTCGTCTGGCAGAAAGGCTTTGTCCGGAACATCTGGTGAGCCTAGCGAGGTGTCTTGAACGTCGGTATGTTGTTTTCGTGGCGGTGGGGTGTCAACTAGATTGAGTTCAATTATTGTGTGCTAATGAGTCCACAGAATCTCAAATACTCATATGCGTGGAAGAAGTCACAACAGTCGGCGTGTAAGATAACCTGCAGGGTGTCTGCATCTATACCAAGGTCCTCCCTCACTGTCGTCACCCGTAGCGTTGTTGTATCCTTTGCAGTCATGTAGTATGATTTGTTGTACAGTGTAAACGGTGGTATTATGGATTTTCTGCTGGGAAACCTGTGCGCTAGAGACCGATTGCGAAGTTGTCAGAGAGACTAATGAGTCATTGATGAAGGACTGAAAAAGGAAATGAAAATAGAAAGGGCCTACTCCACGAGCTATGCAAACTTGCTCATAAGTCGATTCAACACATCCATTAGACTATACAACTAAAATAAAAACAGGATACATAAAAGGCCAGCTCAGATTACAAAGAGCTTTATAGTAATAGAACTGAACGGTGAGTGCTCAAAAAGTAATTACTGAACTCCTCATAAAGTACACTCAAGGCTTTGACCATTCTCCAAATTAGGCGACTTGTGTTGAAGAGTGTTTGGTTCAGTCTTCAAGCCAAACCTCCTTTCAACCACTCTTCAAGGGCTTCACGAGACTTTATTGCTTCTTTCTGAGAATGTCAGTTTTTCCTGATGTACTGGCGCAGGCCCACGGATATCGGAACACGGCAGAAGCAAGCAGCGTGGGTATTAGTCATGTGATTTGTCAGGCACAGAGTCAGGGCCATCATAATATAGATCGCGACAGCATCTTATCTATCACCGGCAATCTAGGCAGGTGCACCCGAACAGATTCAGGTAAGTTCCACGACACACTGGCAAGCGTTCGCATCGACTGACTTATCCATCCACAGGATGGGCATGATTGGGGGCTACATACTGCCCGAGAGCAGTGTCCACGATTTCTGGGTGAAGAGGTGGGGTGAGCAGCACCTCCAGGATACCCCGGCGGATGAGGAGCCCGGCGCGTATGACGATGTCTCGCACGACATCGTCTACTTAATCGAGTGGGTGCGCTCGCTCCCAGAGACTCACCGCGTTGCACCAGTGAGCTGTGCGTACCCGCCCCATTTTTCGGATGCATTATTGACCCCCCCCCCGATAATATAGGGCTCCTCGGCAAGCAAGGCGAAACCGCCGTGATCATCACAGCGTGGGAGGATCAGAAGAGACACTTCCGTCGCATCCTCGAAGACAAAGCGCAGGAGCAGCTTCGGGACACATTCGTGCAGGCTGCCAACGAGGCTGCTGGGCACGATGTGTTTGCTGTGAAGGACCTTCAGTACTTCAGCATGTCGGAGCAATACCTTGTCCTTCCGCTTGCGATGTGAGTACCGACTCGGTTGTGCCGTTCGCTCCCGACGACTGACTTCGACTCTAACAGGTGCTATGACCGTCCGCGCGCGGCACGCGAAGTGCCGGTCAACAGCGCCCCCCAGAATGTGCGGGCCCGCAGCCGTGCCCGTAATGTGTCCCGGCACGGCTGAGTAGCACTTATGTCCTTCGATGTTGTTGTACCCTATACGCGTTGTATGATACTGTATGCCAGGCGAATGAGTACACAGTGGGCTCGCCGAGTGCGAGGCCGTTATAAGAAATTATATTGAATGTTCCTTCCAATGGAATAAACACTATCCCGGGGTAACGGACAGTAAGCGCAGTTCTCATGTCAGGGATGCCGATCGGACGCCCGACCGCGGACGCCCGACAGCGGACGCCCGACAGCGGACGCCCGACAGCGGACGCCCGACAGCGGACGCCCGACAGCGGACGCCCGACAGCGGACGCCCGACAGCGGACGCCCGAGGTCGGACGCCCGAGGTCGGACGAACGAGGTCGGATGAAGGAGGTCTGACGACCACAATCGCATACTCAATAGTTATACAAGTCACTCAGTATACATTCAATAATTATGGAGGAATGAACTCCATTGACGTCCAGCCTCTCCTGCACATGTATACACCACCCATGTTGTGTCATATGTACAGGGAAATCTAACCACGGCGAAGCTTTTTGGTAACCCGCTGCTCCTCCTTAGGAGACCCATGCACCCCTTTGCGGCCACGCTTCCTGATCCTCGCGCCGATTGCGGAAGCATCGGATCCGGTGCCCGGAGGATTCATAAGTCGCTTCGTCCGCTGAGGAACCTCCCGCCATTCTCGAGCCAATGCCTTGCAGGCATAAAGGAGGCGCTCCTTGACGAAATCATGGTCGTGGAGTGTCTGAAGTACATGTTCCGGCAAATTGTACTTATCGCGATTACTCGATAACGCCATTTCTAGATCGTGCAGCAGCATTCCTATGGTCAGGGCGACGGTCAGTGCCTCATCGACACTGATGGAAGTGTCCTTCATGCTCGTCGTTATCCGGGTGAGCCACGACTTGAATGCTCTGATCTCGGTTGCGTTCGTGTGGACAGCGGGCGGGCAATGAGACTTGCGGTAGGACCACATACCCCATTCCCAAGTCTTGGTTGTATGCCAAGATCCGGCGTGTGACTGCCAGGATATCATTGCTCAGCATGGAGAGTACACACTCACAATGCGGAAGCGTACCAACGGTGCAATGACTTCCAACAGCGCACAATAGTATTTGCTTCTTGACAGTTCCCGTAGGAACCGTAGCCGATCGAACATGTCGTCCCCCATTTTGGCAGGAGCCCCGATCTCAATCTCACAAACGTCATCTGGGTCCGCTGACGATGGCGACGACAGGCGATTTATGGCCGCTGGATCACCGCCGTCCGCCCGGGTCACTGAAGGCGATGCGACCGCCATCGGTACACCAGTTGTACCCGAAGGTCCTGTGGAGGCCATGCGAGCCGTACGGCGCATTGCATTGTGTGGCAGCGGCTTGCCTGGGCGAGCGGTCTTTGCCAAAAGCACGGACGGTAAGCGTGCAGCACTATTGCGCTCAACGGACAATGAGGCTGTAGTGAACGGTTGGGATGGTCCGGCACCGATCCCATCCGCCCGACGCTGACGGGGCACCACCCGCGGTGGCGGACAAGGCGAATCCGACCGCGGCTCGGGGCTGCCCTGATGGAGTGGACTGCTCATGCGCTCGATAACGAGACCCGATGTCAACTTGACAGGCGCCGTTCGTCGCTTCACATTCGGCCGTGTCGCCGGACGATGAGATGGCGCCGGACTAAAAAGATCGGACGGAAAAGGGCGATCAGCTCGTCCCTTGCCTTTCCGATCCACCGGGACGAAGACTGGTTGCAGGATTGGCGACGACACAGCGGATGGGATGCCCGTGTCTGATGCGGGCAGGATGTCAGAATGCGGACTTTGCTTTACCGTCAACATGTCGACGTCAAGCTCCGATTGCAGGTTCGCCAGGGGTTGTGGCGAGGCTCCCGGCGAAGGCAGGGCGGCCGACCTTTCTTGCTCGTGAGGAGGGGGGGGCGGGGTAGCGGGATCGCTGCCACTTGACGAGCTTGATGAATGGGACGTCGACGAAGAGGACGACGATTCCTTGTTAGATGAATCATGTTGGGTGGCGATATCCTCGCCACTGTATCCTTCATCCGACTGGCGTCCGGGTTGATTCTCCCGCTCATCATCACCGTCGGAAGCATCACTGTCTTTCGCCGGAGACACGCTAGCACGCTTTGAGGGACGTGTATTCGACCGACGACCCTTCGGACGGGGGGACGACTGACGGCGCGGGCGTGCGCTCCGGGCAGCGCGGCGGGAAGCAGTCCTCGGCTCCTCATGCTCCAGAGACACGATTTCGCTTTGATGGTTTCGGTAGGCAATGAAACGCATCACAAAGGCAAGCCGTGAGGAATTAGCCCTTGTACGCCAGTGTGCGATAAGAGAGTCAACCTCCGCCTGTTTCAGATGCGACGGTTCTTGGAGGGTGACACCGTTAGGAAGCGACCCGGCCTCGAGAAGCTTCTCCGGAGTCGCCTGGAGAGCGACCCAGGGGACTTTCAACTTCGGCATATTTGTATAGGCCACTGTTGCATCACTGTCAGCACCCAATGATATCACACAGATTGGATGCATACCGTAATGAAGCCGGACGAAGTCAGAAATAAAAGCCTTCTTGTTCCGTAGATTTTTGAAGCACTCGGCGCCGTGGTGGGGCATACAGGGGGTGTTGTCATCGTACATCTCCCAGTCAATCTTCGGCACACCCCGCTTACTCGCCCTGACATCCGCATCACTCTCCTCCGATAAGTCCTCGCCCGCTGCAATGAGGACATTGTGCATGAGCTACCCGGACTAGCCAGGACATGGTGCAGGCCATTCACGTACCGAACAATTTGTGCCCATAGTCCTTGAATAGATCTCGGAACCCGTCCGCACGTTTGTAGTCGGGGTACATGTCCTTGAATTTCACCCGACCCGCTGCACGCTGGGCGTTGGGGTCGACAAGGTCGTTGCAATCAAAGCTGGTGATAACGGAAGGATGAGAATATATGGAGTCAATTACAACGGTGGTACTCACTCGATTAAACACGGTTTCCCTTCCAGGGATTTGTAAACGGCGTGGACGAACACACGCATGCCGAAGTTCCTCCAGACGTAATTTGCGAAGTCTAACATGACCGCTTCGCTCTTCCGAACGATGTTCCGGTCCTGCAATTCATGAGGTTGACCTTCCGAGTTCCATCGGACGGCCTCCTGCTTGTACTCCCGCTGTTTCGCCCGGGGCAGACTGTTGGCCAGATTGCGCAGCTCCTTTTGATAAGTCGCGAGAAAGTCCTTGTCTCCGTGGGTGACCCCAGTCGCAGCCATCTTCTCATCCAACTCCGCGGGCATGTGCCAAGCTACCACACGGTGCCAGTTGAGCCGCCGGCCGAACACAGCAGGACGGTCTTTCCGTTTCTTGTTCTTAACAGGTGCGGCATTGTAAAACCAAGCCCGAACAGCCTGATTATTCATTATACAATGTATCCGCACTGCACGACAACCTACGTACCTTTTTTCCCTCCTTCTTCAACGGCTTTCCCCGGTGGGCCTCCAACTTCTCGACGGCACGCGACCGGACATCTTTACGGTCATTTGAGTCACCCGCCTTCCACTCCGGGAGGAAGCTACGCAGGATGAGGAGTTCACCAGGAGTATACGATGTGGCCGGCATGGTGGGTGGAGAGAGCTATGGTGACAGCGCACACAGTCCCAGCTGGACGCTGCACCTCCCATGCGTTTGCCTCATGGAACTAGGCGCCCGTAACTTCTCGTCGGCTATGATGCGACAATATCTGTGAATATTGGGCCATGTCGAGTTTCCGATATTAGACACACTACGCCACAGCAGCATATTTGAATGCAGCTTTCCACAGACACCAATCACAACATAACTCGCCAGCCCGGCGGCCATGTCCGAGCAACTCGGAGGGAGCTAGCCGAGGGTGCGGTATCCTCAAGGTGAACACGTTTCCGGGACAGTCATTCCCCAAGTCTGTCGAGCGACCTTGTCCACTACCCACCTGCTGCACGATGGCGAAGCCCAGGGTAAAGCGACGATGCAGCTCCCCCAAAGTTCAAGAAGTCGAGATACAACGGAAACAGACCTCAAGAGGACTCAGGACACGACTTGTAGTCTTACCGGACGAAGGCCCATCCACACCAAAGTCCTCAGCGACACCGTCGGCACCGACCGCAGGTCAATCGAAGGGCTCTAAAGCGTCGGGACCGACTGCAAGTCAATCGAAGGGCTCTAAACCGTCGGCACCGACAACACGTCGGTCGAAGGGCCTGTGGACACCGCAGTCAACCGTCGACCCGCCCGATCACCCTGTCGGGCCTTCCACTCCACCGCCTCTTCCGTCGGGCCCCCACCAACCACAGCGCCGTGCCCGGGCCCCAAAGGTGGGATTAATGCACATCCGCATATCGGCAAGGCGGCTAACAATTGGGTAGACCCAACCGGACATGATGACAGCTTGGCTTGAGTACCGGGATGAGTATCTGCGGCACATGTACACTGCCCATGCCCCACCGACACCCGACGATACCGGCGAAGCGACATGCGACAAATGCTCGGCTGGGTCCGCAGAGTGGAAGTGCCTCTCTTGCTTCGGCCGGCCGGTGCTCTGCGATTCATGCTGCCTGCGGGAGCACGCCCGCCTGCCTTTCCATCGCCTGGAGCAATGGACCAATGCGGGTTTCTGGGCCCCTTCCTGGCTTCGAACCCTAGGCCTTCGCATTCACCTCGGTCACGAAGGCGCTCCATGTCCGTGTGTTGACGAGCCCGACAATGAGAGTGACTGGTCGGATGACGATTCTTGCAATGAATCCGACAGTGGTGAAGAGGATGAGGAAACCCTCGGTGATCCCCTGCGTGATGCGGCCGGGGTTGAGCGGGCTCCGGAAATGCATATGACAATTGTCGATACGTCCGCCGTGCACTTCCTCCGCGTCGAATGCTGCCGTTGCCCTCAGGCGGAGTCAATTCGCGGTCAGCTCCTCCAGGCCGGGCTTTACCCGGCAAGCCAGCTGAATGTCAAAACGTGTTTTACCTTCGACGTTCTGGATGACTTCCTCCTCGACAATCTCGAATGCAAGACGTCCGCGATGAACTATTATCGCCGACTTCGCCGGAAGACCAATCCGGCATTCCCGCATCGTGTGCCGGTAAGTCATGTCACCCTTGCGGACGGTTCGCCTTGTTCATTAGCACACTGCAGGATCGCTATGCGGAATTCATTCGTGCAACAAGACAATGGACGCTTCTCCGGGCTATGATGCAGTTCGGATTCGGGCCGACATGGCGGGGCGAACCGGGCACGGGCGACCTTGCACTATTTTGTGCTGCCTGCCCACAGCCCGGAGTGAACATTCCAGATGACTGGGACAGTGACCCGAATGCGTGAGTGACCGGGCCGTAAGCCGCGAGCAGCAATTGAACGTACGGACAGGTACATTTACGCTCGAGGCTATGTCATGGACGGTAACTTCTCCGCCGAGCATATGAAGATGCGGAAGCCGGGAAACGATGTTCCGCTTATGCCCGGGAAGGCGTTCATGGTGACGGATGAAGAATTAGCACCTCATTTGAAGTCATCCACTGATATAAAAATGGTGTGTGTGGTGAAAGTTGTGTTGAGGGTTGTGCTGATTCAGTACAAGAAACCGACATGCAATGACCACCAAGCTATCGCTCGGGCCAATGCTCACCGCCACAAATTACAGTCTACGGGAATTGGGGCCACGGCTTGCTCACGGCACGGATGTTTCTTTCCACATGCGGTTGTCAACTTCCAGGCCGGTGAGCGGCAGAAGAACATGGATTACACGCTGTCGGAAGCTATGAGTTACCGATCGGACGGCATTCGGAACGCCATCGTGCTGTACGACGTGATGTGTCAGTATGGGGTGCACCTTCCAAAACGCTTCAAGGACGGTCCGCGGCTCCGGATGCCGCGGGGCCTTACCCTTTACCTCGGCATCGGCTTGTTCCATGTACATGGCCACCAGTCGAAGTGCCTCCTCGAGTACGCCCCGACGTTCATGCGCGGCGCCGGACAAGTGGATGGGGAGATCGTCGAAACGATGTGGTCTCCATTGGGTAAGGTGTTCGGAAGTACTCGGACGATGGCGACGTCGCATCGGCAAGAAACTCTTGACCGTCATATGAACGACTGGAATTGGCGGAAAATGGTCTCATTAGGTGCGGGAAGCAAATCAACTGTCCGGTGTTGCAGGTTCTCACCCCCTTCCAGTCCCAGCATTGAAGAAGCGCATTGCCGCAAACCGGGTACTCCTTGAGAGCTTCCGAGAGGCGCTGGAGGATCAGGAAGCCGGGATCGAAGCCGACATCCTGGCTCAATGGATGTCAGCGGTCGCGGAAGCCCACAAAAAGCGTGTGAAGGATGTATCAGTGATGGACGCATTTGAGGTTCAGGGCCAGCATGGTGGGTGGCGGGTGGCGGATATTACACCACTGATCGCTGACATGTAGAGTAGCTCCGTCAAGGGCGGAAATACAAATCGGTCTGACCGAAAAAGAAGGCGATAACAACACCATCGTCGGAGCAGCGGAGTGGATGGTTGAGGGAATGAGGATTGAGGATGCACAGTGTGTAATTACAATCCCGCCGCCGACATTCAACGCTCACACTCCGACAGAATTGCGCTGCAGCGGGTAGTAAGGGCCTATGGGACAAAGACAACGGCAGAGCAGCGTTTGAACATCGCAAAACAGAGAAAACGGCTCGAACTCCGGATCGAGCGCTTCCTAAGGAAGGGGGAGGAGATTGTGGGTACGAACGAATGGGACGACGGTCGGCAGCATACCGAGGTTATCGATGACAACGGTGACCTATCCGACTGGGAAGACATGCAGAACAACGGCCAAGCAGCCGCCGGGCCCAACGTAACAGGCAATGTCCCGGCTTCTACTCCGAAATCAAGAAAGCGAGATGGGAGGGCAGCGGAGTGGCGGCCGTTGTCACTTCCATCGTCCTACTCTGTCGACACGATCAAGACTGCGGACGTGCAGCCATATGCAAAAGCGGAACTGGAGCTACGAATCGGGCAAGCGAACGACATCTTGCACCAATTGCGGATATTGCTCAGCCAAAAGTCGTTTGTAATGCGAGCGAAGGTGCGCGATGCCAAGTCGCAGTCGCGGAAGACACGGGCGTGGGCGGATGTGCATGCCGTTCAGAAAGGAGTGGAACACCAGGCCCGTATGTACAGGAAGGTGCGGCATGCGATGACAGTGCTCGGAGCAACAACGTCAACCCTTCGAAAGTACCAAAAATTGGTGCCTGACGATTTGAAGGTCAGCACAGCAATTGTAGAACCGAACCAGAGGGGGCAGCGACATACCCGGCTACCCTGGATATGGACGACGGATGTTCAAGGCGATATGAACGCAAATGAGACAATGACGGAATGTAAGCAGGTTGCCGGTCACAGTACATCTACAGAGTCATGATTTTTTACAGTACACCGTGTGCATTGGTTCCGAGCACGGTCACAGTTCGAGCGAGCCGAAGAAGAGGACAATATCCTCCGCCGAGAGCTGGATTCTGTCCGGAGATACTTTGAGTACGAGATGAAACGGTGGGCAGACCATGCCGCCCACCGGAAGAGCGGAAGGTATCCTGGGTATGCGGAGGTGTGCCGTCAGCGGCGACATATGTTCAAAATGCTCCAGAATGATGCTGAGACTGCATATGGTATCATGTACCTTGGACGGTAATACAAACGGCCTCCTTGTATATTTACCGCTGTCCGAATTTCCCAACACTTCGGGCGTCCGACCGCGGACGCCCGATGTCGGACGCCCGATGTCGGACGCCCGATGTCGGACGCCCGATGTCGGACGCCCGATGTCGGACGCCCGAGGTCGGACGCCCGATCGCGGATGTGTCCTCTTCCTACACTGTCATGGTTCAATAACGCGGACGAGGCACACAGGTTCATCATGTATTCGGTCATGCTACAAACGAATATATCTAATACCTAGCTAAAAGTCGACTGTCAGCCAACTGGTCTTCTTCACCTTCGCCCATTTGTGTACTTGGGGTCTAAGGTAGTATACAACGCAAAGCCTCTCCCTATTGGAATGTGATACGGAGTGAGGGATTAGGGCCCCGGAGAACAAAGCCGCGCACCCGCCGGCGTACTGTAAGGTGAGGCCGAGGGTCGGGAGCTCTAATACCGTGTCGTTGTCCCCACCAATCGTGATGAGGAGATCGTACCAATCCTTTGCCGACATTCGGTCAAGGTGGAGGGGCGATCGGCGGTTGGTGATAACGGACATGGCATTGAATGGAGTACCCCACAAGGGGAGCACGTCCGCAATGTCGGGACAAATCCGAGTTGAGGCGAGCGCCGCATAGCCCATAGCATGTAACTCCGGATGAATTATCCGGAGCATGCCCGCAATGAGGGCGTGCTGCTCTGTCATTGCCCGGAACCAATCCCGGCCGGGAGATTGTTCTTCCGATAAAGTTGAGGACACCTGTGGCGGATATGTAGTGCCCTGGGGGAGACAACATCAGTCCGGCACTGCTGGTGCGCACTGCTGCATACCTGGTGACCTTGCTGGTACCAACCCGGGGAGAAAGATATGCACCCGGGATCCAGGCTTTGCCATTGTCCGGTTGCCGCGAAGTTGTCCGGGTGATTCCGCCATGTTGTCGAAGCCTGCCCACGAGACTTTGCGAGCATCGGATTGAGTAGAAACGTATTTTCCCATATCTTAAGCTGCACGCTGTGTTTATTAGCATCACCATAAGCAGGGAAGGTATAACGCTCGCCTGCTGCTCGGCCGTTATGATACCAGGCAGGTACCAAAGCAGAACATGCCCCAGTGCATCGACGACGGTGGCGGGCTGTGTAAAAATACCGTCGCCGAGTTCGAGGGGCGGGAATTCCTTCATGGCGCGATGAAGGCGCGGCATTGTCCGGTCAGAGATTTCCGCCGGGATAGCCTCCGCATAATCCTCTGCATTCCAATTCACGAAAACTTGGCTTTGCAGTGAGCTTAGGTGTGTCGCCAAGACATACACCATACTCACTTCGACGAAGAAAGGCTTCCTTAATAATTTCGACCATTTGGTGTGCCTGGCCGATCATTTCCACACTAAAGTCGGCGTCCGGCGCGGGCGACAGATTCTGCCCAGCGGTGCCAGCCAAGTAAGCTAGTCTATACTCATACAGTGCAATCATATAATTGGCCGCGCGAATGTCGAGACTGTCGGCGGACATGGCGGGAGGAGATTGTGTTGATCATGCGGGAAGGTTTGATGGGATTTTCACAGGGTCTGTATAGTTTGTACAACAGTCACACGCAAAAGCTGTGGCTGGTAAGTGTCTATTAATGGTGTTATATGCCCGGGAGATCGGCAGGTCTCCTTGTGATCAGGGCATGATGGGAGCCCGGGCTGAACTTTCCGGCGGTACCTTATCACGATTCAATAGTAATTGGAACGTCAGCATTCGGGCACAACCGGGCTCCATCCGAAATGCTGAGGATGCACACTGGTGGTGTTTGGGATGGCTAAACTGACGAACCAGCCAACACTAAGGAAAGGAACAGAGAGGGAGCGGGCTGGCAAATGTTTAGTGGAAGTAAATACGTTCGGCTGAAGCCCGGCCGAGTTCGCGACCGCACGACGCTCAGGTATTAGCCGGTTGACAATATGTTGGCCGGCAGGGTTACAACGATGTGATCGGACGCCGGCCGCGCACCGATTGTTGGCAGTAGTCAAATGTCGGCCGCACAGATTGAAGTCCATGTATCATATAGAACATGTCGCCAGCTGTCCAGCAACAATAGGAGCATTGATACGGGTGCGATGTCGGCCGACCGGGCAACAGTGAGGCCAAGACAAATTGGATGAATCACAAAGAATTCCAGTATGCGGATCCCCGGGTGGTCGGCCGACCGGACTGTCACGGCTTGTCTTATGACCGGCCGCTGTGGGAGCAGCATCTTGTCCAACCACCGGCCGACTGGGTACAGACCCATCCGTCAGACCCTCGGCCGACCGGGTGTATATGGTGAGATTTGACCGTCGGCCGCTCCGTGAACGCCGACGAATCATACCATCGGCCGACCCGTGGGTGATGACAATACAGAATGTCAATCCGCACACACCCTGTGAGCCCTGGTTGGAAACACCCCCCCATCCAACTCGTCGGCCCATCCGAGGGTAGCCGGAAGTTCCATGCATCGGCCGACGCGGGTAATGACGGCTGAGTCGAACCGTCGGCCGACGTCGGGTGGCCGGGCAACAATAAGTGAATCTCATGTCGGGTGGCCGGGTAACAAACCGATAGTTTGACCCCATTATGTGCAAACGCGGTCCGTATCGGGGCGACGTCGGATTTGTGGAATGCGTGGATAACAGCAAAATGGCTGTCGTCTGGTGTGTGCCGCGCATTGACCTTGGCCCCCAGCCGGGAGGGTCGAAGGAGGGATACGAGGATGAAGATGAGAGCGGAGAGGCGGCGGAGCGGGGACAGGAGCATGCGACGCGAGAGGAGGGAGGATCGGTGGAAGGATCTCGGCGTCGAGACGAGGAACAGAGTGAGAAGGTGAAGGATGGGAAGCAGGTCGAGGAACGGCCAGAGGCGAGGTCGCAGGGTCGTCAACGGCACGCGAAGGCTCCTTTCAGGCCTGAACAGGTCGCCAGTCTCTACGGGAAGAGCGCCGTTCGCGCCGATGGTGACACGTTCGTGTTCCGTGGCCAGCATTATCAAGGTGGCCTGGTGCGACAGGAAGTGGAGGTGGCCAATTTGTCCATGAGCCATGTCTTCAGCTATACGCTGTATCGTGTCTGCTTGACGGCTCCGCAAATCCCACAAGACCAGGTCGAGGTGTACTTTGCCCACCACTACGCGAAGGGACTTCAAATCGATGAACGTGTCAAGATTGTGGAGGGGGAGCAGCGAGGTAGCACAGCGTGGATCGAAAACGTGGATGGCGAGTTGGCCGTCGTCAAGCTCGACATCTACGATCTATCCGTGCATGTCCCGCTTCGTCATTTGCGCAGACACATCGTCGTCGGCGATACAGTCGCAGTGGTCGTGGGCGTAAACAACGGGAAATGGGGCAGTGTCACTCAGATAGATGGTGGATTGCTCAGCATCGTTTCCCCTAACGGTGAGGCTGACGTACGTATCTCTGTTCCATATACGCATCAAGTACTTACTATGCGACAGGTGACTGTGGATGCACGGTTCGTACAGTTCTACAATCCCCCCCGTCATGCTGCAAGGGGTAAACGGGCCGGCTGGAACCAATTGTCCATTGCGCCCAATCTTGATGCGTCCACCCTGCATCTGTCCCTTCTGGAGGTGCAGACGGTGGCGGACTTGCGATCACGGCGACATCTGTGCATCAGCAAACGCGTTGCCATTACCCACGGCCCCTTCAAATCCTACAGGGGGATAGTCAAGGCCCTCGGTCAAGAAGACCATTTCATCGTAGAGCTGGACGCGCCCAGAGGGCGCACACACCCTGTGCATTGGCGACATCTCGCCTTGATATGGTAAGTGACGTACAACATGGTATCTACTGGTTCTCAAGGTTTTTAGGGACGGCCTCCTCGTGCCGCTAGACCCGAGTAAGGAGTCAACACCCTTCACTATACCAGGGGAAGTGGAGGGATCACGGCTTAGGCGCGAGCGGACGCCAGAGCCCCAGATGTCAGACCTTGATCCATCGGCGCTGGATTATTTGGAGAGGGCAGAGGAGTTGGGTTGGGGACTTGGCGCAGGGCCTAGAGTGGACCCAGGTATGTTATGAGCTTATTGACCTTTCAATCGTCTCACGCGATGTTAGATCTATCCTGTGCGTGGTTGTATGATCCCGACATGCGATCTGCGCTTCGAAGTCACGAAGTCCGCGTTATCATCCGTGGAACCAAGAGCCCGGAAGTCTTTCTCGGTGGAGAGTGGGAGTCGAAAATGGTGAAGACGGACAAGACCGCAGAGCTGTGTACCGTGAAGTCTCAGCCTGCGGTCGTTATACGAAGCTTAGCTCCGCCTGCCCGGATCGCCGAGTTTCCGATCCGTTACTTACATACTATACCCGGAGGTAAAGGCAAAAAGGTGCTGGTTGTCCGCGGTCAGCATAAAGGACGAGCAGGCCAGGTGACACGCGTCGCCGGAAAACAAGTTATAGTGAAGCCTTTTGACGGTAACGACTCTCCATTTGAGGATCTACTGGAGCATGTAGTACTGTTAGCGTAGTTGTAGTCGTTCTCAGTACGGACCGGATATGGTGGCTGTTGCCGTTTTAAGACCCGTGTACATTGTATGAGTCATTGTGATCGCTTCCCATATATTTAATCTTTGTCTACCCTTCGGGGAAGGGCCGCACCAATCGTCAAAAGATGACTGGTAAGCGTGTCCTTTTGTCCTTGCTGATGATCCGCCGCTTGTAACCGATCCCACCACGGTCTGCGGCACGACAGTCCTATTGTCTATTGTCGTGCAGCTGTACTAAGTTACCCGTCCTTAGGACGTATTTATATCTCAGGTCCCGCCGTCTTCGCCCCAGTTCACCATGAGCGACGATCGCCAGCAACCGAGGGAGCTGTTAAGGGGTACCAATGGATGGTACTTCTTGGGGATGAACAAGGTACTCAGATCAGTTCATTATGTCGCGTTCTACACTCACTAACTGTTTACTGGAAGCATGCCGATGCAGCAGCGGCTGGTGTGCCCGAAGGCGATGAACCCATGGACGGTGGTGCTGGACGGTCGGCTGATACAGGTATGCTCAACCTGTTTCTTTAAAAAACTACTGTAGCTGAGCATCTCGTGTCCAGACAACGACGACATGGAAGAACGGGAGGTCGAAGGCGCTGTCCAGGACGCGCGGTTCCAAACTATCGATCAGGATAGTTCTGTGCTGGCCACGCCCGTTCGCAAGCCAATGGCGAGTATTGAAGAACGTAGCATTTAGTCTAACGCTAATGTGTACACTCCTTTAGCTGGCGGCATCGTCGCCGCCCCGGTTGGCCCCATTGACACCAGACCAGCGTGTGGATAAATTGGTGTGCCTGTAGTATACCTCGTTTTGCACTCCCATGCTGATCGCCACCAAGAGGGATCTATTAAACAACCTAGCTATGGACCATCCTGATAAGGCGGTGAGTAATGAGTTGGCGGTCCGGCGGCGTATTTGACCGAAAATACAGAGATCCTTGATCGAGCAAGTCCAGCAGACGTTGCCCGAGGGAGCGAAGGATCAGGTATTCATTCTGTTGTAACTTCAATGCAGATATTGACCAGAAGTATACAGAGCGGGACCCAGGTATCACCATCTGCTGCAGTGAAGACTACGTCTGCCAACAATGGCGATCCCGTTGACCAGGACGGCGATGATGAGGAAGATGACGAAGTGGTTCGTACTAAGGGTGTGAAGCGGGGTCCGCGTGATCACAATATGTTCAACGTGAGTTCCGGGAGCCTTTCATTACTTACGAATGCTAATGATCTGTCAGCGGTATTTCCGTGACTGGCTGAAAGCCAAGAATGTGCCGCTGAAATACGAACGAGTCAAACCAATCTCGGCAACCCTATTCACGGTCCAATCGTGGCTGAATGGTCATGGGCCAGGGCCTGATACGTCTCACCCGCTCCTCGATTGGGATACTCCAATGAGTGAAGCGTGGAACAGTGAGACGATTGTCGTACTTTCTAACGCCTTCCTCGGGGAGATCGCGGTGAACATGCACCTTCCGCTCACAGTCAGGGACTGCCCAGCCCGTCCGGCTGTATATGTCAACCTAACCAAGAAGCTACAGAAGGTGCAGACGGATTACAACAAGCACCGGCTGCTTACTGCCGAAGCTTACGTTGAAGAGAAAAGCAAACTCAAGGCGGAGACTAGGCGCAATGTCCGGCGAAATGGGGTAAGCCTGCATTCGTGTTTTCTTGGCTTTACTTACACAATATTTCAGACATACGAGCGTCGGCAGCGCATCGTTCGCCTCAACTTCGAGACCGACCCCGATTTATGGAAGGAGGTTGCGAAGGTCGTCGACCTCCTCAACGTCGGCGCGATGAGTTCCGATCATACGGACGATGGCTCTACCCCCAAGAGGAAAACCGTTACGCGCGCGCGAACCCCTTGGCGTGCAGCGGAAGTAGCAGACCTGATGCAAGCATTGGAAAGCTATCCGGTGGGGGGTTCGGCAGCGGGCAACAAGCCCTACCTCAGGACGTTCGATCTTCTCAAGGCGCCGATTTCGGGTCGCAAGGTGATCCCCAAGTTGCCCATTAATTTCTACGACCGTCATTGGTATGCAGCCCAAGGTCAGGCGGTGAAGCATACACTTGCTGTAGGCAGGCCAGTCTATATTCCGGGCCTCCCGCTCCATGTAAGTGTGCGTTTTTCTTGTATAACAGAAAAATTCTGACCTTCATATAGTCAGAGGCGTCGTAATTACTAGTACGGACAAAGCTGTCGTCGCGTAACTTGTAGACAATATACAATGCGTCTTTTGTCAAACAACCGTGAGAGTTCTTGGCGGGGTCAGGCGCTGCAGACACAAGCGCACCCATCGGCGACCAGCTCGACTACGAAGGCTAGGCGGTCCATCAGCATCAGCAAATCAGGCAATTTCTGAGCATCTGGGAGACTGACGGAGACCCCTCAGAGCGACTCAGAGGATCAGACAGCTCAGAAACTTCAGAGTAGTTCAGACTCGTCAGATAATCCAACAAGCTAACAAGGTTGTAAGACTATCCCATCAAGACACTGTCTATTCAATTCTGATAATTGCAGTAGTCACGATATTATTGCTCATATATCAATGGCTCGAGAACAATGTACATAGAGAGCACATAGTGGGTACCAGTCATACCATCTATTCTCACTCTCGCACCGTCTGCTGTCTCGCCCACGCTGTCTGCCGCGTCGCCCGTGTCATTTGCCCATGTTGTAGGCTGCCGACCCACCCAGTCCATATACCCTCTCTCTCTCCCCATCTGTCGTCTCGTCCGCGCCATCTACTCACTCTTTTGCGGTGTCTGCCAACTCGTCTGCCATCCCACTTGCCTTGTCTGCCATCCTACTCGCACGGGCCGGCAGGACTCGCAGATCATCCTTCACCCTGGCCACAAACGTTCACCGGATGAGCGTGCGGGCCGGCACATTTGTGAGTGGGCAGCACAAGCCATGCTGGTGCGCGTAGACGTTCGCTGGTAATGGGGCACATGAGGGCGGAGAGCGGAGTTCGAGGACTGGCGGGAACGTGTAGATGGAGTCATTCAGCACCAGGAGGTCGAAGGACACAGCGTAGGCTGTGCCGTACGCGAGCCGATTGCCAGGTCATTCGTGATTCACACGGTGCTCGTCAAGATGTGGTGGGCAGCATTGTGGTTAACCGTGAGACGTCGCGCGACGTGAGCTAGTGTACGGACATGCGCGCGCAGTCGTCGGTAGACCCTGTGAGACGAACATTTATGAGTAGAGTAAGACAGTTGTTGATACTCGTACGTACCTTCGTTCATGCGTCGAGTGTAGTACGGTATGAGGGAAGTCAATTCGCGAGCGATGTACTGCAGGTGTGCGCGTCGGGATGTAAGTCCATGAATATCAAACAGTATTGGTGAACGAACTTCGGGCTGCGTGTATCAGGCCGAGCACGGGTATACCTATGGGTATCCCGAGCTCGACCCGTACCCATGACCCGCCCGGGAACAGACTCACCTGAGCTAGTACGGATTTTGTGCGGGTGAAGGCGCGGTTACGGGTCCACGGGTAAGCGGACGAGCAGGAGCGTGGGCCAGAGAAAATGGAAGCCAGACAAGTGGACTAATGGGTGGGCAGGCCAGCAAGCGTGTGAGACTGTGGGCTAGAGAGATCGTGCGGGCGGAAGGCAGCGCAATTGAGAGGCAGCGCCGGCGGATATGCAGGCGGCGGGTGGGCGGGTGAATTGGCGAGCGAGCGGGCGAGCGCGGAGGGGTGAGCTGGTACGATGGCGCGTGTGCGGGCGGGCAGGACATCGAGGATGATGGCGGACGAGCAGGAACGCACGGGCGAGAGAGCTGGTGAGAAGGCGGGCGGACGAGAGGGATAGAGCAGACACGTGAGCTACCAAGAGGGTAAGGACGAGTAGGGGAGAACGTGCGAGCGAGCAAACCAGCAAGAAGGCGAGGGCGGGCGGGCAAGCTAGCGAGGGAGCGAGTGGGCAGGCGAGCAAGCTAACAAGGGGAGTAGGTAGACGTGCGTGTGTGCGAGCGAGTAGACAGGTAGGCGTGCTATTCGTAGTAACTTGAAGAGGGCTGGCGAGCAAGCGAAGCAGGTAACACGCACTCACCTGTACTATCCCTTCTGCTATTCCTTCCGTGACCCGCTTCCCCCAGTCCGTGTTGCCCTCGCTTCTCCGTCGTTTTCTGCGTAGGCTTTGAGTTCGACGCTTCCGCGCAGTGTTGAACGTTGAGGAGGAGGCGTCGACGTGGAGGCTACGACTTGCGAGAAGTGCTGCAGCTAAGCGCCTCAGACACGACACGTCACGCGCGCTCGCCGGACTTCCTCTCGACACTCGAATCTCACAGTCCGGCTTCAGCCCCTCCTCCCTCTCTGCTTCGCCCTCGCTTGCCCACCGCCGACCTCCAGTACAGACCGGTGGACCCGTCCGCAAGAGACGGCCCGTGCATCGGACCCCTGCAAGGCTCAAGATCGCGCTGTACGCGACTGCAACGAGCCCCAGCGACGCGCCAAGAGTGTCGTTGGAGGCTCGCGAAGGGCTAACATGCAGGGAGGAACACGGGTTGTGGCCAACAGGGCCAGCGAGTCAAGTGAGTATGCCGCCTTTCACCTCTACTCCGGGAATGCCCAGTCAGGACGAGTGGAAGGAGTCGAACACGACGGAGACAACCCCGGTGCACGTTCGCCCAACGAGCACAAGCGCATACGGATACGACGCGCACTGGTACGACAAGGCCAGCTCGTCGCACACCAATACGATGTGCCCAAGTCCGGTATGATACCGTTCAACGAGCAGGACCGCGATGCGCAACAGCCTGCCAGGCACCCGGCGCGGCGTGCAAGGGCCCGCCGAGCATCAGCCCGGTATGTCCCTGTCCGATGCGCATAAGCTTGTTGAGGACGAGCACCCCACGGTGTCCCCTTACTGGGTTGTCTGCTAACTCGCTCGCTCGCCGACTCAGTCACCCGCTTTCGCCCTCGCTCTCTCCCTAGCTTGCCCACCCGCTCGCCTGCCGTCTTGCTCACCCGTTGTTCCACTCGCCTGGCGTTTCGCGCGCCCACCGCTCCACTCACTCATTGTCCAATTCGCCTGTCACTTCTCTCGCCCGCCGTCCTGTTCACCCACCGTCTCGCTCTCCCTGTCCTGTCGTCCCTTACACTTGTGTCCCTCTCGCCGCCCTACTGACTTACCATGTCGCTCACCCACTGGCCCGCATGCCCGCACAAACCCGTGCATGACCCTTCGAGCATGAACATGCCAGTGGCGAGGAGGAGCATGGCCCGCCCGCCATACTTACACCCCGACGAGCCCGAGCCGAGCGAGTGCCAGCCCGCCCAGTGCCGCTCCGTGCAAGTCCGCCGCGCAATGACCCACGAGCGAGTGCGAGCTCATCAAGCCTGGCACATGCGAGCCCGACAGATGGTCGACACGCACGTTCCTCATGCCGCGGACGCTGCGCCACATACCGCGGACGGACCCACCAGCATCGAAGAAGTGGCCGCTTACAGATACGGATCACGAACCGATGCGCACTGGTACGGCGCGGCCAGTTCGCCGTACATAACGCGCCCAAGTCCGGTACGATGCAGCTCAACGAGCCGCATTGCAACAAGCAATACTCCACCAGGCGCCCGGCGCGGCGTGCAAGCCCCAGCTCGACGCGCATAGGCCCATGAAGGATAAGCGTGCCATATCCCAGCCCGAGAAGTCGGCTGCCGAGTACGAACACAACGAGCGGGGGAGTGAGTCTGCCACGTACATTCACTGGGCAGATGGTAGCTTGTACAAGTGTACGATTAGCAAGCACGATTTTGTACAGTAGTAGCAATCAATAGAATATGATTGAATCAATTTCTACATCCTGGCTGATCTGGCTGATCGGGCTGACGAGCTGGGTAGTCTGACAGGGTGTCTGAACACTCTGAAAATCCTGTCTGACGAGTTAGCATTGAAAAAATTTGAGGTCATGAGGGCTGAAAATCTGAAGCAATCTGGGGCAATCTGAAGGCTTCTGAAGGCTTCTGAAGCCCCTGACAGGGCCCTCAGACAGATTGCATGATTTCCTGATGCAGTATGTAAGTGGCGCCCACTAGTGTCCATATGTACGCTTCTGATCGCTTCGTACCGTAGTCATGATCGCCCCATACAAATTAGCGAGCCTCTCATGGGATGGCGCTTGAGCGCATGCCGTAAGTATTTTTCTATATAGTCAAGGGTGCGTCGCTTGTCCTCTCAACGACGCACCCCCCACAATGCCTCTCCGCTCCCTGTCGTCGTTAGCTGGCTGCACGCCGCCCCTTCGCTCGTTAGACCTTTCTTTCGATCCTCTTTCTTGCCCGTCGATCGGCGCATATCGCATCGCCGCCATCTCCCCGCGCTTCGGCGGAAGCTACATTTTTGGTGCAGTCGCAACCAGCCTCAGCCAGCTGCTCGGCCTGGGCCAGCCCATCTGTCTCGTGGTGGCAGACAATAACCGCACATATTACGGTCGTCTCGCTCAAATCTGTGCCGTAGGCGCGTCGAAAGTTCTCTTCCGTGTTGTGTCCGACCTCGGTGACTCCTACCTCCTCGTATGTGAGGAGGCAGCGTGCGAGCTACCTCTAGCCGCGAAGATGCGGAAGTGGTTTATGCCCTCGAAGTGGCTAGCCATCTTCCAGTTCCACACCGATGTCCAATACGCCGACGTCTCACCACTCCGTCCGTACTATCATCGCCCGCCTGCTCCGAAGCCGTCGTTCGTAACGTTGATGTGGAGTTCAACGGAAGACTGGGTGCACGCAGTGTAACCTGGTATGTTCATTTTCTTCACTGTCATAATGTGAATCACTGACCACGTTGTTGTAGTTGTCAAATTGAACTTCATTGCACGCCAATGTGTGCACTCGAGATGGACGAATGGTTGGACTGGTTGATTGTGCTTGGATTGGTTGACATGCTTGGACTGATTGATCGTGGTTGTGCTCGTGTTCATGCATTATAGATACTGTTCTGGACCCGTAATGTCATTCCGCGCGTTTTATGACAAACTGATGTGAAATTGAGAGACTCCTCTACACTAAGGTATTGCAATAGACGATCACGACGCCGCTCAGCGGGCCACTCAGGGGGCTATGATTGACACGCTCATATAGGGCCGCCGAAAATCCAGCATTTCTGCCCGAGATTTGCGAGTTGCCCAAATCTCGTCCTAAGCCCAGCATTTGCGCTCGAATACGCGACGAGCCCAAATTCAAAATTTACGAGTGTCGTATATTTTGCATTTCAGACACCATTTACGACGAACCTACTGATAGCATTCTCGGCCGAGTTTACGGTGGCCTCGTATGGTAATCCCGTTTTTGAACTTTGGTCTTGCATATTGTCTCACCCCTTATCCGTCGTCTCTTAACTTGAATACACGCCCGTCCCGTGTTCTACGTTTACGCCCGAGATTTTCGGCGGGCCAATATCCTGCCTTATATGGATACTTTAGGCTCGAATATCCGCTGACCCCAAATTGCGTCCTATCGGTCACAATTTGGGAAAGCATTTGAGCCCCATTTAGGGCGTTCCCATTCCGGCACATGTCTCCGGTGCGAACGACGGTTGCTCATAGGTATTTTTCTTTGAGACCTGCTCCAGTGAGCACCTTTTGTTGTGCGCAGCCTACAATCATTGCCTGGGAGAAGGACACAAGTTCGACAACTCTGTCCGCGTTCTGTGACGAGAAGGCGCGGTACCACGGGCGAGTAGTTCATCTTACAAGAAACAACGGAGGGACGAATCTTTGTCGGGTAAGTAACCTAAAGCTCTTGGTGGACATGGCTCATCGACTGGTAGTGCATCAGACTCCTTTGCAGAGCGCCGCCGAACGAGTGTCCGTGGCACACATGTCACCGCAGTGGAGTCTTTGACAAGTCTTGAGCACGGTGAGCACTTTTCCCATCTCATACGATGCTCTAAGCTATGCAGTACTGATTCATCACTTTTCGGGGCACGCTTCTATTGTATTCCCGTATCAAGTCGGTAAACTAGGGTAAACTGCGCGACCGTTACTCGGCTCGAGGTATTGGGTGTTCCGGTTTCATAGCGTATGGTCTAGCCTGCACCTCCGTGGACGTTTCTATGGCGTGAAAGGCACGGTAGTCTCGCTCAAGGCAAGGTGAGTATGTTTGTCGTGTCTTCCAACTCTGAATTCTCTGTACAGGCGGTGACGATGCCTCGCTGCCGCCACCTCCGTCTGTACCGATCGGATGACGGGCGACGGCTTCAGCGGGAGGACTCGTGGCTGTTGCTGAAAGACTGAATGGGAGACGACAGTGAGAGATGTGGGCTCAGGCTAAGGCCGGGCTCTCCTTCCTCGCGCTCGCTGGTTTTGGGTCCGAGTTCGTACTCCTGAGTACGACATCTCCCAAGCCCATGACGGTGGTCGATGCCGATTGGTCGTGTTCCGAAGCTCCGGACAGGTACAGTGGGGAACAAAGTATCATTAGAGATCGACCTGCAGGGGGCGGGGCTTGAGTTGCAGATGATAGACGCGGAGTCGGCTCCAGGACAGGTAAGCTATACGCGCAATTCGTTCTAGCAATGTGTCTGTTGATGCGCTACCGACAGTTCGAAGTTGTCACCGGCCCTCTGTCCCCGCTCGAGGCAGCCGACGCGGTTGTACATACCAGAGAGACCATCTACAACGTCGCCAGCAAGCATGGCCTCCGTGCTACGTTTGCACCACGGCTGCACGCCGACAACTGTACTTAAGTCCTCTTCTCAACAGATCACCACGGCGTGCGCCTGACCCGTCTCTGCAACGGTGCGCACCTACACTTCTCTGTTCATTCAAGCAGGCCTCCAACATCCGGCACGCGCTCGCGCCCAGGGTCCCTCTCTGTTGATCTGGACTAAACAAAACGACATGCTCTAGAAGGTTTCGACGAGGCGGATAACGGTCGCCTCCTCGGTAGGCAGCGTCATATGTTCCTCTAACAACTGCACCATCGACGGTACTCGTGAGTACATTGCTTCCCTGCTGAGGAAGCGGACTCACCTTGCTCACTCCCAGATATATGCCCACGAACTCGGCACCTAGGGCTTCTTTCAGATACTGATTCTCGTCCAGCATCTGTCGAGCGTCGCTGACTGTCCGGGGAAAGCGACGGGGATTCTCCAACCCCACCGCCTTTCTCTCTTCTTCACTCATCTGCGCCGCTGGTATCGCGCAATTCCCGGTCTTCAGCTCCGCCCCGTTCAACACGCCCTCCAATCCAGCCGCCAAGATGCCCGCCGAGACAAGATACGGGTTCGACGTGCCGTCTATCGTCTTCACCTCGAAGTGGTTCGCCCGCCCGTCCCCGCAGATTCTCACAGGAGCGTCTTTGTTGTGCCACCCCCAGCACGCGTACGTGCCGCCCGAGAAGATGCCATCCTCGACGCGCTTGTAGGAGGCGTTGGTTGGCAGGGTGATCGCGCTCAGCGAAGCGATGTGCTCGACGAGTGTCTGGAGGAAGGAGCGTTGGGTAGGCGTCAGCTCGGGTGCTAACGCGGCGTCTGATCGAGTGTCCGGGCCTGTAAATGGGACGGTCGAGTGCAGCGACAAGTGCATGTGCGCGCCACTGCCGACTACAGAAATGCCGGTGAGTATGACTGGTCCACTTTGTGGTTCAGTTTAAGGAGTACTCACTGTTATCAGACAGCAGGCGCGGAGCAAAGGTCGCACGAAGCCCGTGCTTATGCGCGATGTTGTAAATGGTCTCTCGGGTGAACACCAAAGCGTCGGCCGCGTCAAGAGGGGACATCGGACCCGTCACTAGCTCATACTGGAGATAAGGATGACTGGTGAGCCATCTACGCGCATCGAGAGAATCGGTATGAATACCTGTCCAGGGGCAGCCTCTCCGACCATGAAATGTACCTCGATGCCGGCCTCCTCGACGCAGTCGACGATCTCGTCGAGTACCGAGTTCTCGACTGCACCCGTGCGATACCCTGCGGAACAGCCCCATCCAGCGTCATTCACCAGCTCGGGCGGCGACGATGTCTTCTTCAGCAAGACGAACTCGGACTCGAAGCCGACCAGGAATGTTAGACCAGCCTTCTCCTTGGCTTCGTCGACGACCTTCTGCAGCATCGTCCTCGGACACAGCGGGATCGCGAGCGCACCGGTCGGTGAGGGCACCTTCTCCTGTAACCACGTCGAGACGACGGCGTGTCCGGGTGCGTACGTGCATACGCGGAAGCTGTTCAGGTCTATCGCAAACAGGCACTCGCCCATGGAGTTGAAGCCGCTGGCGAACCGGATGCCGACGAAGGCGAGAGCGACAGGCGACAAAGTCATGCTCGGACGCGCGAGCTTGCATATGCGCTTGAAGTACGAGACGGGCAGCACCCAGAAGCGCACCGTGTTCGAGTAATCGACGAATTGCACGCGCACGTGCTTGATCCCGCGTTCCTGGAGCCGTAGGTCATCCACGGATGTGTACCTCGGTGGCGAGCCATGATCTGCAGCGTAGGCAACCGCGAAACTTGAAGCTGAAGCTGCGTCCATGACGGGGAAGGTTGGATGGATACAAGCTCTCATTGCCAGCTGGTGCTGATACCTACGTATATGAAGATACTGTCTTCCCCATGACTGCCGCCCTCGCTCGTTTCAACCTTAGATTTCCCCGTTTGTACAGCCCGACACAGCGCTTTACCCTGCAGCGGACGAAGAAACAACGATGTTGTCCGAGTCCTTGCCGATCAGGATGAGTCGTTTCATCGCGCTCCTTGACCGGTGTGCTCAATGTCTTCAAACACACGTTCTCTGATATGCGCTGATGAAGCGGGCAATGTACCTGAGCGCTACTACCAGTAGCGCACTGGTAGGTACTGTCAAGGATGCCTGGAAGTCCGTGCCCTTCACGATGCTGGTAAGTACTACTCATATGATCCAACCATTCGTAGGTCAGAGGACGTTGACACTGTTCGACCCTCGGACCAACTTGAACTTGGAACTGCCATTTCAGATGCAACTGTGCAGTCGTCCCCTGCCAGTGGTCGCCCCTCTGAGTGATCCGTGTAGCTGCAAGGAACCACACCGAACATCTGCGAGTGATGGTGCCGTGTTTCAATGGTCGAAAGGAAACGACGCCGGCTGATATCCTCACGATGATACTGATGCGCCCGACCTCTGTAGGTACAGAGCGCGTGCTGTGCGATGACCTCAAGTCTGGCACGCGATAATATTTGTCGCAGGCCATGGACGCCGACGAACGTTGATCCGCGGTTGGCCTTCACTCCTACCGTACTGTGCGTCTCCCGTCGGCATGCCTTTTGCGGCAGTCCGAGCAACAGCTGTTTCTCCTGCTCCCTCGTGCCATCCCGACTGGAGTCCATCGGGCTCATATGGCACCGCTATCTAACAGTCACATACGTACTCATAGCACTTGTTCTTGATTGACCTGATCTTGTGTTTCGAGTTTGAACATGTCCAATACAATCAGATTACGAGCCCTGATCGTTGATGTATAGTACATTCGGTCGTCGTCCGAAATCCGCGGAAGCATCGTAGCAAGCATGAGTGAATAGAGATGGTGACCATACCGGATCCGAGTAATCTTCATACCCTAGCCAACGGTCCTTCTACTGAGCCAGTCGATGGATAAAATGTCACCAAACGACAGCCTATGAACGACTGATGCCCCCGCCGCGCTCCATACAGGCAGTGACGATGCATCGCTGCCTCCTTCGCCTGTAGCGTTCGGATGACACGCTACGTGAGGGTGCTGCTGAATGGCTGAACGGGAGAGAAGAGTTAGAAAGTCGCGTCTGCATGAAAACGGACTCACGTTTACGATATCAACCGCGCGCCCAGGTGACATTGACTATGCCACGGGCAGACCATGGCTGCAATATGTCACGGAACATGGCCACGACTTTCCGACCGATGCTTTCCTCATCCGAATGGAGGAAATTGCGCGGAGGGACCAGGTGCAACCAAGTTTTCACTTCGACATGCTTCAACGTGTCGAAGTACGGTTGGCTCATGACCTCGTGCAGGTCCCGCAGGTCGAGCTCCTCGAGAACAACACTGGGCCCCTCTTGATCGAAGTATTGGAATTGTACATCGACGGTAAACTCGATGTGCTCGAGCTGATGGCTTCGGATGGTGGAGAAGAGGTCGCGTAACTCGTCCGTCGCTCTGGCCCACGCCGTGCGATGCTTCAGCCACGGGTGTTCGGCTTCGTGTCCGATGCGATTCAGCCAAGACTTCCAGGATCGCAGGGCGGTGTTTCGCGACATATTGGTGGGAACTACTACATTGTGCATGCGCATTAGCGGCAAGTCTGTAAGCAAAACAAGGGACTCTTACCTGTATAATTGACTCGGAGGTAGATTTCACAGAAACGGGTCAATGATCCTCCTACCGCTTCGAGGAGGTTGTTGATGGGGGCCCGTGCCGTGGAGGAAAAGTTGGTGGAAATAAACGTCAGCTCCGCGAGTGAGGTGCAGAGGCCTGAGTGCATCATCCAGTCAAGGAACGTCACCATGGATTCATCATGCACGTGGACGTTAAGGTATCGAAGACGTATGTGAGATGGTGGCCGAAATAGAGAGGCTCCCGCGTAACTGGCAGCATGCTGAGTGAAATGAACAGACATCGTGAGGTCTGTAAGCCGGGGGAACGCGGACACAATCCGCCGCAGCTGCGTGATGCTGTTCAGTCGGCACTCGAAAAGCGTCAACGACTTGACAGACTCGAACCTCGACAGAGCGAGGAAGAAATACGTGGGGATGAAACAAAGTCTTGCATGGCTGATGCGAAGGATGCGTAGACGAGGCATCAGACCAGTGAGCGCGAGTGGTAGTGCTTGAAGGAAGCGAAGGCCATTATCGTAGACATCGATGCTAGGAAAATGATCATCCTTCAAGTCCTGGCACTTAAGCTTTTGAGGCCTGTCCTTGTACAGACGTCGGAGTAAGCACCCACCTCATTTACCACCAGCTGGCATGTGCTCGCGAGCCATCCTTCGACGCGTGGTGACGCGCGAATCTGCTTGAACAGCATGTTGAAGCTTCTGCGGCTGCGGATCTCGAGGGGGTGGTAGAGGTTGTGCATCGCTCGAGGGTACCATGCTGCGCAGACCAGCGCCGCGGCGACCAATGTGGGACGATCCATCTCGTCGACGATGAACTCGAAGACCTCGAGAGGGATGCGAGCGGAGAGGGCCAGCGGCAGGGTGCCTTGAACACGGATGTCCCGCCAGCGTCTGAAGGTTCGTTTTCCGGTGACCCTCTCGACAATCCATTCATGGGCAGTGGATTCCTCATCGCTATTGCTTTTGCCGAAAGCACTCGATCCCGCGTCGTTCTGTTCATCGGCATTGCTCTGACCGACATGATCGTCGGCACTCGATCGCATGGCTTGTACGTGTGAGGCATGCTCGGAGGAAGGAGTAAGATGCTATGTAGGTAAACGGCGCATCAGTCGAGAATCGGGATCATCGTGGACAGAAGACGACCGACGGTAGGCTGGAGATCGGACATCTACCAGTGGGCACTCGCACCCTGTACGCGATGGCGTGAATGTATGGTATGAGATGAGGCGCAACCGTGAGCGGAGGAGTGGTGGGATGTGGGCGAAGGTAGAGAGGGGTCCTCGAGGATGCAGCGAGGCCAGGCATGTATATGAGTGCTTGGGAAGAGCTGTGTGCGAGTTTGATGAGCCGCACGGAGACTGCCGCGACCGGGACCTTTTATGCCATGGTCAGTCGTGCTTCCAGCAGTCGTCAACGTGCCGCACTGCCAGCCCCGGATATGTTATCACTGTGGGACATCCCAGCGCTGAGCCGCGGCCAGCCTGAGTGCGCCGCAAGCCCCTAACCCTAACTGGGTTCTCCCACCCAATGTTTGTGTCTTCGATTTCGACAATTGATTCGACCGCGCCACGTCAGCCGAGCTCATCTTCAACGAGACGGTGATCAGGCGAATACATCCCGATGATTGAATGTATGCGCCTCGCAGTCATCTTCACACCCTTGGAATACGAGCCGGCGGCATACGCACCGCGGAGAGTGTGCCCGAGGCCATTGACCATGCTTGTGGTGTCCATATCAAGCGATGAAAGGCGAGTAGTGCCCTCTGCGCTACTAGTATTCGCATTCCTTCAAGTATAATCGTACGCCGCGTGCATCAACTACATAGCCGGACTCATGCCCTGCACGAACACGGTCAGTCATGATCGGATGGGAAGCAGAGACACATGACTTGCCAGGAGAAGTATGGATCCGCTATTGCGGGCGATGGGACGCATATATATGATCCTATTTCCGCGCGGATCATAACAAGACATCGAGGGTTCCAACACTTGCTAAGCAAGTCCAGTGCGAATGCGAACCCAGAGCAGGTTCGTATCGCGCGTGCGGACCATGAAGATCCAGAAGAGTGGACACCCACGAGCAAACGTGCTAGTGACGCCCCTTCCACTCTGTAGAACGTTCGCTGGACCGCACGTAGGCCTACTGCCACGTCGGAGGGGAGGTTCAATCTAAGCGCTATCACCAGCCCGGTCAGACAGCCAGTCTTCCTGGACGTGGTACTCACCGACTAAGAGCCAAGGATCAGCGTCCCGGACACTGTCAAGAGAGTAGCCCGAATGTGAAGCGATTACCGCTTTCCAGCGATCCACACGACTCGCGTTCAGGCTTATGCATCTATTCCATACCGGCAGCGCCGTCGCCCATTCGTGTTTGCTCGAGTCGTACGTGTGAAGCCTCTTCGCGTAGTTTAGCGTCCCGGCGGCGTCCGAATTCTCTCTGGCGCTGTCAGGGAAGCTCAGCTCAGCCTTTTTCTCCAATGGAGAGTTCCGGGTACGCACCGCGAATTGGTTTTCGACAATAGCCTGCTGATTATTGGGAATAACTCACGCTGACTAGACTTCCGCTGGGGCGATTCCCCGCTGAATCGGTCTATGCCCTGGTCACATTCTTGTGCACGACATCAATTCCCATCGCTGTACGCAGGCTCGTAATATCCGGCGACACACAAGTTGCTAAATCCACGGGATTGGTCCTCCGTGCGATCCGCTCCGCCCTGCATGCACTCGCCGGACGCCCGGACGATCGTCCTCCTCTTCTCGACGGTTCAGACATTGGTGATCGCCGAAGAGCCGCCCGGGAGCGTCATGGGGTTTACTCGTCGGCGTTGTCGTGGTCCAGAGCGCGATCAAGTACCTGATCTTGAAGCGCGCGAGCTGGCGCGCTTGCACTCGGGAGAGGGTTCTACGTAGCTCGTGAACACATCTGAACGGCCTCTATTCATGATTCAGGAGTTCAGAGTGCATGCAGCGTTAGATGACAGGTCGCCGGGATGATCTGAGATATGCGTACCTGTCTTTGCGCCCGAATTTTCACGCCATACGGTCGACCATCGCTTTTACCGTATTCAGAGGCGGACGACAAGTTAACGTCGGCCTCGCTGCATCGAGAAGCCTATTGATCAGATCAATATATCGCGAGGATCTGTCTGTTCAAGAAGCCGTCAGGGAAGGACACATACTAGCGAGCACGAACCTGTCCACGATGATCCGGAATCTGTGCATCATCCTCATACAGCGAAGTCATACGTTTCCCTGCACCTGTCATTGAAAAGATCACGCAACCGCGGGTTGATGGTCCTTTGGGACATGCATTCGCTGGAAAACCAGAAATCTGAATTACCGCAGCTGCAAGACGTTACTGAGCGCGTACCGAATCGGGTCCGACGGCGTGACAGGCTTGAGCAGTTATAATTCTTGAACAGAGACGAGACGCACAGTAGGATAACTTAGGACCCATTCGGCTCCGAGATCCGCACGCTATTGACTGTGCGACAGAGTGAGACACGTCGCATGCGCCCGGCGGGAGCGCGATGAGGCCTTCGCGACGTCCGCTCAGGCGCATCCACAACCAGGATGCCAGGAGACCGAGCGGGTGAGCGGTGAAGAAGGGAACGCAGGTGACCTACCGAGAATTGGGGCTCAGCGTGGGATGTCTGCAGAGTGATCGTGGAGAGAGACGTACCAAGACAGGAAAAGGATTCGGCGGTCGGTCCAGGCTGCGTAACGCACTAGACAATGTCCCGCTTAAGAATGACGACCAAGAGGCCTGCGGACAGTGGCAGAGACGGGTGAAAGTCACGTCCGGTGAATCTGCAACATACCGACGAGGTTCATGGAGCATGATAATGGGGCCTACGATTTGGCCATGAACGGCCATACGGACGTGCGGATGAACAGACATCAATTTGATCGAATGGTCTAGATATGTAGTGCGTTAGTTCCATATCGCAGTCGAGGGGAGTACACGTACCTGAACCACGTTGGCCTATGGTACACGAGCAAAACAAGATAGACATACTTAGAGCAACAGCGTGCTGTTGAACAAAATGCCCTGTGCCACCATCACGACGAGGAAAGCTTGTCGAAGCTCGATCTGCGATGTAGGAATGTATGTCGAGGACGTGGTAGACGACTCGATGTTCTCGTGGGTCGTGATATCAACGTGTCTGGGTGCGACGCGAGACTTGGAGGATGTGCCTAGGGCATGTGAATCTGATTAGACGAGGAACAATCTCAAACGAAAGACACATACAGTGGTGGATGTTGGTTCTTTCATGGAGGTCGTAGTTCGAAACAACGCGTTCACCCGATCTCCTTGTCCCGCACAGAGCGGGCGTTGTACCATATCAGAGCCTGGTGGTCGTCGCAAGCGGGAAGACTGCGCACGCGTCAAGGGATGCGCGCCCGTGGGTTCCTTCGTCGATTAACGTTCATCGGCGACACGTTAATGTGAGAATAGATGTTTGGCGGTGAGATCCTTGCTAGTGTGGCGTTCGAGAACATGTGAAGTGACTAGCCAGACGATCGTTCTGCCTCCAGAGGACGTAAGTGAGGGATGCAGGAAGCAGTGGCGAGTTACTTACAGGGAGGTCGGCTACGAAGCGCTAGGTTATTAAGCTCGTACAGGACCAGTAAAGTACTTCGGTTGGCCTACGAAACGCTGTGTCAGCTACAGTGATCATGATAGAACAGAATCGCACGCACCAGCGCGGGTGCTGTGATTCTCCATTCAGGCGATTTATGTAGCTGAGAGCAATATCGTCTGGATTCACGACGAGTAAAAGTGTTTTATCAGTAACTGAGGCAGACGAGAGACGAGTGTTCGGAAGGCAAGATTCGGTATCCTTGGCTTGCCAACGTGAAGTATTGCACGACGTCTCATTTCCGTGTGAATAGCTTAACATATGCCGGAGAAAGACGACAGAATGACCTCGTCTTGCACCCTACTAAACGGATGCGCCACGCTAGTTGTGGTGGCAGGATGCGCCTTCGTGGCTAGGTGCGAGGAGCCGCATGGTTGGGGACTAACGCAGCTTCAAGTACGTCGACACATGAGAACAGCTAACTCACCTCCATAAACTCCGCTACTGCTGTAGATCGTCCCAGGCTAAGTCGAGTATGTCGCGGTCGACCACAGCTAGAGCAAGATACGGAACTGCCTACGAGCCACTGGCGTCGCATTCTGTATACCTGTTTGTGCCACTCGTGCCGAGCCTTGATCTCCTCAGTGTGCTCAACAACGGTCGCTCACGAGCTTGCGCATGCTCAACCGAGCTTCTCAGGGGCGTCGAATCGGTGATTATCCCTGGCGCTGTCGCTGCCCTGGAGCCGGTCCCGCACCTAGTCTTGATGTGCATAGCCGGAAGCTTTCACTTGGGAAAACGTGCGAAGCCCGTCCACGAGTCCAGACACGTTGAAGGGTGATCGTCACGGCTCGGGTGGGGCGGAGGGAAGCGTGACGGAGTGCTGCAATGCTGAATGTGACGAACTGAAGTGGCGATCTACTAGAGCACTCGTGTCAACGCAAGAGTGTCGGTCCGGAAGCTCGCACTACTTCCGCAAGCTACACGATCGACGCGATTGGTCCCTTGGGCGAAGAGCTCCGTCCCGAATGGCCCATCGGCGATCCAGACGTTTCGCCCTTCCCGCACGTCCAGCTATTAAAGTGCGCCGACATAGCTTCCCGTGGGCGTCGCGGGGCCTGACGTCCTCGTCCGCACTGTCATGGTCTTGAGCGCACGCAATCGCTAATCTCGATGTGCGTTCGCTGGCGGCTAAAGCTCGTGAACGCCTTTGGAAGGTCACTCTTGATGCAGATGGGTGCCTGAAAGGGCTTCGGAGCGATAACGTAGGACCCTTCGGCTCCGGGTGTCGCGCGATAGAGGGATAGACACGTCGTACGCGTCCAGCGGGAGCGTAACGAGGCCTTCTCGAGTCCACGCAGGCGCATCTACAACTAGGACGACACAATATCGAGTGGGTGTGGTATGGTGGAGATTACGCAGGCGAGCTAAAAAATATTGTGTCAGCGTGGGGGAATATGAAGAATGAGCCCGGGAATCGGCGTACCCAGACAGGCGGGCTTTCTGTTGTCGACTCCATACCGACGCGCACATCTGCGTCGACAACATCACCCACATAACGATGCCGAACACGAGGCCTGTGGACGACATCAGCAAACAGTTGAGAGTGAATACGGTGTATGTGTAGCATACCAATGAGGTTCAAGCTGCCATCTTCTGCGGACGTGTTCTTGGTACACGTGGGGATCGATCCGACTCGAACGCGATGAGTATACGAGTGGATGTGAGCCAGCGCATGACTCGCGGAGACGTGCGGGACTGCTTGAATAGCATGTCGAAGCTCGCGCGGTTGCGGATCCACGACGGAGTACAGGTTGTGGATGGCTCGGGGATACCACGCAGCACAGGGCACTCGGACGATCGTCCTCATCTTCCCGCACGTCGTAATGGGGGGTCACCGACAGAGCGAGGAATGACGTGGGCTTCACAGTCCTCGTTAGCGCTGCGGTGATCCTGAGTGCGACCAACACCCGATCTTGATGCGTGCGAACTGGTGGCTTCGGACAGCGGAGAGGACACTACAAACTATTTCACACGCTCGAAAGATCGCTCTCGGTGGTTCGAGGTACAGAGGAGTGTGATCTCGGAGTGCTGCGATGCAACGTTAGACGTTAGGCTGACATGATGATCTACAATATTATTGTTCGTCCGCACTTTAGTCCAATATAGAGGGTTTTCGACCAATTCCACGCGGTATGTGATTGTCGGTGTAAGGAAGATCTCGCTGCGCCGAGAGAGTTGAGACGACGCGCCGAGAGGATGTGGCTGTTCCGTGAAATGTAAGATAGACCGTTAGACAGTTGAAGGAATGACGCATACGGGCGTGCACCGACCTCCCAATAATGACCAGGAGTGTCTGCGCACATTTGTCCTCATCCATGTACAGTCGAGAAACATGGATTCACGACTGATGTTCCAATGGTACAAGCCTACCAGAACGACGCACGTCATGATCGTCTGGCGAAGCGCAAGACATCAGGTCTGACTGGACGAGCAGACAAGCCGAGGCGGGTGTAACACCATTCAGAGCGCACTGGATCGGAATCAACAACGTGACAAACCGAAAAACAGCAGGGAACGCACATGAACGGGATCCGTAAGCCTCAAAAGTCGCGCGTCACACACCGCACGGCCGAAGGGGAGAAGCAGCGCCCGCAGATGCCTCTGTTGACGGTGAGGAGGCTGGCTCGAGCGGCGAGCGCGGTCAAACGAGGGTTTATTGTGCAGAGTCACGGTACGGCGCGCCGCTCGGACATGAGACCGAAGCTGTGCAGTTGAGAGCCGCGACATGTTGAAGGCTGGACAGATATTGCGTGAGGACACCAAGTAAGTCAATGCCATGCACCTGTACTGACCAACGTAGGAGCCGCCTGTTTATCGCGTCGACGATGGACTCGGAGGTCTTCAGCAGTATGTCAGATGAGACCGCTGGCGACGTACTTCATGGAAGATACAGCTCTCATTTGCGTATTCCTGTCGCGCTACAGCGTTGACGCTGACCATTGCAGAACGGATACTATTGATAATGACGAACGCGTAAATCGTCCAGGCGCGACGGACTGCAACAGATGTGCGGACGCGAACCTGGGTCCCCGACGTTATGTAGGCGGCACTTGCTACCCGCACGGACATAGCGCAAGTTCTGCGAGTCACAAAGTAAGCCGATGGGGGCAGCGAGAGCAGCGGAGAGCAGGATCGAAGGGAAGGTCGTCGGTCGCGCTGGTCGACAAGGAGGAGGCGACGCCACCGTGGTCGGCCCGTGGGCCGCTCCTCCGAGATGCCTACGAGCGCCTGTCCGTACCTCTGACTGCAGAAGCGCTTTCTGCACTGTCTTGGACACCCTCTCACCGTTCTTTGAATACCGCCAAAATCTCAGCACGCATCGCGCAACGCCCTCGGGTGCTGTGTCGTCCAGCCAGACGCGCAATGCATACACAATTGCTAAATGGATGCACGTCCGCGCGGGACTCGACTCGCGCGCATCCTCCGCAACCGTTGCCCTCCGCCGACTGACAGTTACTCATGCGCCTCTTCGGGTCCTGCTCCAGTGAGCACGCGTCCGTTGCGCGCATCCCGCAAGTATGACGCTCGACAGTTCCATCCGCGTCCTGTAACGGGGTGCGGTGCATGGGTGAGTCGCTCGATCGTAAAAGCTTGAACGAGACGAAAACACGGAAGGACGAGTGTCTGTCAGGTATGTAACCTCTAGTTCTCGGGGGACATGGCTCATCGTCCAGTGTGCATCAGACTCCTTTTCAGAGCTTAGTTCGTCGCCGAACATGGCACGCGGTGGATGCTTGAGCTTGGTGAGCGCTGTTCCGCATCTCATAAGGTGCTCTGAGCTCTGAAGTACTTATCTACTGTTGTACAGAGCACGCCTTTTGTGTCTTCCCCCGTCGAAAGCCAATAAACTGTGCGTGACACTCGGCTCGAGGTAATGCTCCAATGACTGTTCGTACTCAAGTGTTCCAACATCATAGCGTACGGCCTAGCCCGGACCCCTGTGGACTATTCTGGGCGCGAATGGCGTTGCGGCCTCGCCTAAGGCAAGGTGAGTATATTTGTCATGTTTTTCAACTCAAGCGAGTCGACCTTACATTCACTAACGCCGACGCAGAGCGCCGCCCACACATGCAAAAACGAGACTCAGTGCGCGGGTAACCTACTGATTTACATTGCGCCCGTCGATGTTGAGAATTCTAGTGGCATTTGCGACCAACGTGCTGTCACTCAATTTGCGCACTCGAAGGGAGGCTTGGCGTCTGCCTACCTGTGATGCTTAGTTGCCTCGCGACTCCGTGAGCTAGCGTATCCGACGACTGATCTACACATCATTGCTGCGGAACTCTTCCTGTTCGCCAGGTGAGTATGGCTCGCTTGCTTGGTATCTCACTGACCCGCCGTCATGCAAGCAGGCCATCTTGATCCTCGTAGACATTCCTGCAGTATCAAGGCTCCCATATCAACCCGGTCATGCATCGGCATGAACATGATCCACCGTATCTAAAGACAGTGTACCACTGACCACGTTCTCTCAACAGCAACACAGCGAACCTGTATGCCTCTTCCTACGGGC